>NC_057718.1:76038431-76125209 GCF_004010195.1 Chiloscyllium plagiosum | reverse complement strand
GAGACGAAGGAATTGGGAATATGGGGTGGCATTTTTACAGGGGGCAGGGTGGAAGGAGGTGTCGTCTAGGTAGCTGTGGGAGTCGGTCGGTTTATAGTAAATGTCCGTGTTGATTCGGTCGCCCGAGATAGAAATGGAAAGGTCTAGGAAGGGGAGGGAGGCGTCTGAGACCAGAAAACATCAAAGAAATCTCCTTTGCACCTTCTCCAGTGCTATCACATCCCTCCTATAATGTGGATTTCAGAATTGCACACAATACTTTAGCTATGCCTAACTAATATTTATATAATTCCAGCACAAGCTTCCTGTTCTTAAACTCTGTCTCACCTCCTTCCACCTATCGTATTCCCAGCGCCCCTCCCCCAAATTTCCTCCCCCCTACCTTTTATCTCAGCCCACTTGGCACACCAGCCTCATTCCTGAAGAAGGGCTTATGCCCGAAACGTCGATTCTCCTACTCCTCGGATGCTGTCTGGCCTGCTGTGCTTTTCCAGCACCACATTTTTTGAATAAAGATGTGGTGTTGGACTGGGGTGAACAAAGTTAAAGATCACACAATACCAGGTTATAGTCCAACAGGTTTATTTGAAAGTACAAGCTTTTGGAACACTGCTCCTTCATCAGGTAGCTTGTACTTTCAAATAAACCTGTTGGACTATAACCTGGTGTTGTGTAATTTTTAACTCAGTTAATAGAGGCAAGTTTCCCATATGCCTTCTGTACCACTTTATCCACCTCTTCAGATACCTTAAGAGTTTGGTGTACATGTATACCAAGGTCCCGCTTATTTTCGATGCTTCCCGCTGATCATCATGTATTCCCTTGCCTTGTTTGTCCTGTTCAAGGTTTCATCTCACTTTTATCCAGATTGACTTCTATTTGCCACACTTCAGCTCATCTGACCAACCTCTTGTAATCCAAGGCTATTGCAACATTTAAGAGGCATTTGGATGGGTATATGAATAGGAAGGGTTTGGAGGGATATGGGCCGGGTGCTGGCAGGTGGGACTAGATTTGGTTGGGATATCTGGTCGGCATGGACGGGTTGGACCGGAGGGTTTGTTTCCGTGCTGTACATCTCTATGACTCTATGACTCTATTTACCACCCCAACATTTTATGTCTTCATGTAAGACTCCAACCCAATTGTACCTCCTCCATATGAAATAAAAGTCCACCTGTTTCTTCTGAGGTCATCTTCATTGTGTTTGATCCTCCTGCTACTTTCCTTCATATGTAAGTATCATTGTGAGATTGTTCTACTGATAGTTTGAACCAGACGAATGATTTCATCACCTGTAAGGGGCTTTGCCTCTGGCTTAGTTACAATTTCTCTTCCTGTTCTTACTTGAACCTTTCCATTTTTGCCTTCCTTCACTCTCCTCACCAAGCCCTACCCAAGTTCTAGGATCAGTCACCAATTTCATTCAAGCAACTTCAAATCAAAATCATACCATATTTGCTTAATGATTAGCCTTGTACTTGCTGAGTTATACTAACTCCCAGTTTCAATGGTTGATGCTTCAGTTGCCTGTCAGAATTATGCCCCTCTTAGTCTTTGTCATTGCCACCAACACTCTGGGCTCTCTCACTCCACCAGTCTTCATCTATCATTTTCATCACTTTGATGAAATCTTTGGAGACCTAAACACTGACCTACACTAATCTGCCCCCTCCTCCTTTAAGACACTCCTTAAAACCTACTCTCTTGACCAAACCTTTGAATGTTGAATGACAATAGAATATGTCATTGAATAGAGCAAACATTTTATTAACTGGGACCTATGGGACAGGAATATGTTGGTTGATCAAATATTCTGGTTGATCAAGAGGTCCACACAATCAACGTAAAAATACACAGTAAGTAATAGAAACATCTTGTAGAGGGTATACACATCACTGTTATACTTTATTTATTGCATAAATGACTCAAATAATAATGCAACTCTACCTTAAATAAAACTTATCAGCAGAGAGCCTTCTCATTCACACTCTCTACTGACTATTCAGACATCACAATAATATTGTAAACTTTGGTATTGAGGTATATAATTTTTGCCAGTTTATCAAGAGTGCTGATTCATAAGGTGCTAGTTAAAATGAAGTGTGCTGTATATTCAAGGCTGAGTTTGAGTAGGTTTATGATCAACAAAGGAATCAAAGGTCGGGTGGAGAGAGGGATGGCAGTGGGTGATGAGATATTGGTCAGAATGTGGAGCTGAAACCACAATCAAATCTGCCAGGTCAAATATCAGAGCAGGCTCAGGGGACTGAACGGTCTACTCCAGCTCCTGGATCTTGTGTTCCTAGGCTTCTTTGTTCAAGTAGCCCCTTCTGTGACTTGGTGTCATGTTTTGTTTGATAAGAATTGGGTAAAATGCCCTGGAATGTTTTACAATGCGAAAAAAAACTTCCATTTATGCATTATTTTCACAACCATTTGATGTATCAAAGCCCCTTACAGGTGATGAAATATATTTGAAGTTAAAGGGATAAGTTAATGTTATTTGTTATTGTTGTCATGTCCTCATGATCTCCTAATGGAACTTATTATAGCTTTAGACCTAATCTTCCTTAGTGCTCATTCCCCACTGTTGAGAGCAATGTTTGCCCTGTGCTTGCCATTCTGTAACATTCTCTCAGCCACGTACACTGCACTGTATCTCATTTATACACTTGGCATTATTGGTGAGACTACAGCGCAGTGGAAAATGATAACAACATGGGCTGTGCAAATACAGCATATTCTTAAAGTCATAGATTTCTACAGTATGGAAACAGGCCCATCTCCCCAACCTGTCCATGCTGCCTAGTTTTCACAATTAAACTAATCTTATTTGCCTGCGTTTGGTCCAAATCCTTCCATAAGTTTTGATTGGCCATAAACTATGAGACTATGAAGATCTTTTTTAGACTTACTTCAAATCTGTTCTTTGTGCTAGGTTCCACATAAGCAAATGATTATACTCAGATTTTTAGATTCTGAAGGTTATGGTGGGCAGTGCATGCCTTATGGAATAAAACTGAAGTCGTGCACTGCATCGCTTTGAATTTCTGAAATGTGCTGTCAGTGATCAAGGCTCTTTGCCAGAAACATGAAGCCAAAATAATTTATTACTATAGTTTTTGAGAGCAAAAGGTAAACTGATATCTGTCCCTATTATAGCTGATGTTATATACTAGTTGTTTTTTTCAGATGTTACATAAGTAATTACCACTACTTTTATTTCAAATATAGCTGAAGCCATTCTCAAATATCAAATCCTCTGTTATACTGAAGAGACTTCTGATCCTAATTAGCATCTTTATTGCTGTGTGAGATCTACATAATTCAAGGTGTTCGAACAAAGGAACATGGCAACAGAGACAGGCCAATCAACCACTTGAACCTGCGCAGCCATTCAATAGGTCGTAGATGATCTCTTGTTTAACTTTGTTTACCACCTTAACTGCATATCCCTTGATACCAATTCCTAACATAGACTAGCTTTTACCAAATGTATGGTGTTTTTCATGTTTTTTGGCTGCTGACAGCTGATAATTACTGACTGTGTTGCTTTCTTCACGTGTGCAGCTAGTTAGTGTGATCATCCCCGACTCAAATCCTGCCTTGTACTGAGTAATAAAGCTGACGTGAACTGTGAATAACAGTCATACTATTCGTAATCTTTTGTGTTCAAGAGTTGAGAAGGAGGGGTAGAATAAACCAGGGTTGAAAATGTAGCTGATGCAAAATAGTTACATTTACAAAATAATAAGGTTTAACCTGTGAGTGATTACCTTATGTTCTAATAACCTGTTAACACCCTCACAAATGACTTCAGATTGATACTTGTTTCCTTCAGAAAGCATTGTGGTATGGAGTACCATAGCTATCAAATGGCCTTCTAATTAAAATTGTTGTATTGTTTTACAAGACCAGATAGAATAACAACAAAATAATTGCAATGAAGAGGCTTAGATTACTACACAGTTAAAACATAGATGAGCCCAGATGGACATTTGCTGGCTGTTTCTTCACTGTTACCTCATTCAGTTTAGCTTATATTACTCTTGTTCCCTGACTTCCTTTAAAGTGGCAAAGGACATGAAAGAAAGGCTTCAGTTTTGTTATGATAGTCTACTTCTTTCAGTAATTTCCTTCAATGTGAAAAAGGCAAAATATACCAACACATCATTTGATCAAGCTTCATAGTGTTTGCAATTATTGTATCGTTTAAGCTTATAGCTGTGAAAGGATGTTCCCTAATTTCTCTTTACCAATTAAAAATAAGTGAACGATTACTCTAACTTTCATTATATGATGTCCCCTCTTAACTATCTAGGGCTGATCTGGCTATCTGAGAAATGGGGTGACTTCACCATGAATGGTTCTGAAGTACTGAGTCATTGGCACCCTGCCACCTTAGTCATGAGCTTTTAATGGTAGGCCAGTCTATCTCGACAATGCCATTTCTTTGGACAGCAAAGTCTAAGCTTCTGTCATCTGATCTTATGATTTACCCCCTTCATATGAAATCGGTTTGTTTGTTTGTACCTCTGTTTTCCCGATTATATATGGTGGACAGCTCAAAACGCAGCACCGTCAGTATGTGGTTCTGACCAATCTGACACTGTGAAGCCTCATCTTTATTCTTTTATGGGATTCACAGACAAAACCAGAGTTTTGGTTTCCAACATCTCCTCATTCCCCATCCCACCCCAATTTAATTCTACCCTGGAAAAAACAGTGGCGTGGCACAGTGGCTAACACTAGTGCCTCATACTACCAGGGACCTGGGTTCGATTCCAGCCTTGGGCCAATGTCTGTATGGGGTTTGCACATTCTTTCTGTGTCAGCGTGTGTTTCCTCCCACAATCCAAAAGATGTGCTGGTTAGGTGGATTGGCCATGCTAAATTGCCAATAATGTCCAGGGATGTGCAGGCTAGATGGATTAGCCATGGCAAATGTGAGGTTGCAGGGATAGGCTGGGTCTGGGTGGGATGCTCTTAGGAGGGTCAGGTGTGAACTCGATTGGCAGAATGGCTTGCTTCCACAGTATACAGTTTTTATGATTCTAGTGTGTATTCCTAATTGCTCTTGAAAGATGGTGGTGATCTGCGTTTTTTTTTAACTGCCACAACTTATCTGATGGAGGTAATGGAGGTATACTGACAATGCTGTTAGGGTGGGACTTCTGGGATTTTAGCATGGAGGAAATCAGGACCATGTGTATCTTGGAAGGGAACTTGAAGGAGATGTAATGTATCTGCTGCCTTTGTCCTTCTAGATGATAGAAGTTGCAGGTTTAGAAGGTGCTATCTGAGAAGAGTTGGTGAGATGTTGCACTTCAGTTTGTTTATGGAACATACTTATGCAACAGTTGTGTACTAAGTAAGAGAGTGAATGTTTAAGGCAGTAAATAGGGTGCTGATCAAGCATGCTGCTTTGACCTGAATGATATCAAGTTTCTTGATAAGATCATAAAAACAGAGGCATTCAGTCCATTGAGCCAGTTTCATCAATGAAAAAGATATGGCTGATTGGATTGCTGACACATCACACTTCTGCCTTGTACCTTGTCGATGGTAGAGAGAGTTTGGAGAGTCAGGAGGTGAGTTACTCAGCTCAAAATTTTCAGCTACTAATCTGCTTTTGTAGCCACTGTATGGCTGGTCAGTTCAGTTTTTGGTCAATAGCAATTTCCAAGATGTTGAAGAGCCAGAATGAAAGGATAATCCTTTAGAACTGAGGTGAGGAGGAATTTAGAGTCATAGAGATGTTCAGCACAGAAACAGACCCTTCTCTCCAACTCGTCCATGCCGACTAGATATCCCAATCCAATTGAGTCCCATTTGCCAGCACTTGGCCCATATCCTTTTTCTTCATTGCTGTGGAGGCCAAGTCATTGAGTGTCTTTATGCAGAGATAGACAGGTTCTTGATTAGTCAAGGGATCAAGGGTTGTAGGGAGAAGGCAGCAGAATGGGTTTGAGAAATATATTAACTGTGATTAAATGGTGGAGCAGACTTGATGGGCTGAATAGCCTACATCTTATGGTCTTATGGCTGATAGTGAGGGATTCAGTAACGGTAATTTGGAGATGGTGAGGACTGCAGATGCTGGAAAGTCAGAGTCAATAAAGTGTAGAGCTGGAATAAGCACAACAGGTCAAGCAGCATCAGTGGAGCAGGAGAATTGACATTTCAGGTCGGAGTCTTTCAGGGGCTGTGAAATAAATAGAGAGAGGGAGGTGGAGCTGGGGGAAAGAATGGTGGAATGGTGATAGGTGGATGCAGGTAAGAGGTGGCTGTGATTGGTCAGTCAGAAGTGTTACGACACAGGGTAAACACCCCTGCTATTTTAAACCAGCAACACAGAAATGATTCACCCCGAGCTGTAATCTGTTAAAATTCGAGAGGCAAAGAACTATCTCCAAAGTCACTATTTTAAGTACAAAAATCTAAGTTTTTTTTAGATTACCTACAGTGTGGAAACAGACCCAACAAAGTCCACACCGACCCTCTGAAGAGAAACCTACCCTCCTATATTTACCCCTGACTATGCACCCGACACTACAGGCAATTTAGTGTAGCCAATTCATCCAACCTGCACATCTTTGGACTGTGGGAGGAAACTGGAGCACCCGGAGGAAACCCACGCAGATATGGGGAGAATGTGCAAATTCCACACAGACAGTTGCCCGAGGCGGGAATTGAACCTGGGTCCCTGGCGCTGGGAGGCAGCAGTGCTAACCATTGAGCCACCGTGCCACCTTTATTCTTTATTCTTTAAGTATAACAGAGGATGAATTAAATAACAACTGTTTACAACTCCTTTCTCTAACTTATCCTTTACTTTCCCCCCTACAATACAAGTTTGATTAAGATTTACCAAAAATTCAAATTTCAGAACCAGCCAGCTGTCGAATCTTCTCTTTGTATCTTCCTCTGTCTTCTTTTCTTCTTCTTAGGCTTTCTGTTTTACAGATCATTGATAGATAAAGGTACCTTTAAGAGAGCTATTCTGCAGGCAGTCTGCAGATGTTGGTGGCTAAAGAAGGGCTTATGCCTGAAACGTCGATTCTCCTGCTCCTTTGATGCTGCCTGGCCTGCTGTCCTTTTCCAGCGACACATTTTTGGGATGTTGTCAGTTTGGGTGGCTTGTCAGTTCTCCCCCAGCTGTTCAATCTTTCCCGGTCTTATACCCCCAAAGCATCAGAACATTTCATTGGTCTCAATATTGTCAAAATACCAAATTCAAATTTGATTGGAGTTTAGTATCTTGGGGCATGATTTAAACAGATTGGTCAAATTTGATTTTTTTTTGTTTCATATCAGCCGATGTACTGCTAGCTGCTGGATCAAATGTTACATTGCAAATTCTCCAGCACTCTGTGTGCTTGCTAAGTCCTTCATCTCTCTTAAAGGTACAGTACACCTCTACACTTTCATAACAGAAGCATGGAGAGGATAGGTGGGAAGGAAGATGGTCAGGTAGGGTTAGGTAAAGCAGGTGGAGTGGAGAAGGAGGGCTGGACCTAGAGTGAAGTGGGTGTGGGGAAATTTGGAAGCTGGTGAATTTTATGTCAAGGCCATATGGTTGCAAGTTCCTGAGGTAGAAGATGAGGTGTTCTTCCTCCAGTTTGAATATGGCCTTACTTTGACAGCGGGGGAGGTCCAGGATGGACATGTCATCGGGGTTGTGTGAGGAGGAGTTGAAATGGCTGGCAACCGGAAGGTGAGGTTGTTTTGAGCATCTGGACCAAAGGTGTTCCCTGAACTGGTCCCCAAGTTTATGCTCAGTCTCTCCCACTTAAAGGAGACCATATCAGGAACAACAGATGCAATAACTCAGGTTAGAGAAATACAGGTGAATCTCTGTGATCTTGGAATTATTCTTTAGGGCCTTGGAAGGAGGTGAGGGGGGAGGTGTGGGCGCAGGTGTTACACCTCCAACAGCCACAGGGAAATATGCCAGATGTGGAGGAGAGTTTTGGTGGGGAGTGTGGACCCAGCTTTTTACCTCATTACAGCCGGAGGTCATTGCTGAAGCAACTGAAGATGGTTGGGCATAATCAAAGGAACTCCTACAACCCAGGCCCCAACACTGAGATGATTGACCTACAACCTAAACCATCCTCCTGACCAGTGCAGAGTTTTACCCTCGATTTCCATTAACTTTAGTTTTGTGAAGGCTGTTAGATGCCACGTTCAGTCAAATTCTGCCTTAATTTATATCAAAGACAATCACTTTTACCTCACCTCTTGAGGCCAACTCTTTTGTCCATGTTTAGATGAAGGCTGGCCACTTGTTTAAATCTTGTTGACAAGGCCAAGATGAGTGAGCGGACTGTTCTTATTTATAGGAATACAGGTGAATTTCCAGTTAATATCCATTATCTGTATATAATTAATGTACAATCATTGAAAACATCTATGCTGCATATCACTTACCACTCTATGACAACCTGTTCATTGGAACAGAGAATTATGGACTAAAGGTCATTTGACCCTTCGAGACCATCCCAGCATTCAATAATGTAATGTTTAGTTTGATCATGGTCTCCTGTTGCCCACTTCCCCCTTCATAACCATTGATTTTCTTGCTGATCAAAAACCTATGTAATAGAGCTTTGAATAAATTCAATGACCTAGCACCATTGTTTTTTGGAGAACAGAATTCAGAAGATTAATGGCCCTATGAGAGAAAAATATCCAAATCATGACGATCAATTTTGGTGTCATCTGGAAATTCACTAATCGTGCCTTCTATATTCTCATCAACATTATTTATATAAATGACAAACAAAAGAGAACCTAGAACCAATTCCTTTGGAATACTGCTGATCACAGGCCTCCAGTCCAAAAAGCAACCCTCCAACGTTGCTCTCTGTCTCCAGTCGTTAAGCCATTTATGTAACCAATTGGCAAGCTCACACTGAATCCCATGTGACCTAACTTTATTAATTAATCTACCTTGCAGAACTTCATCAAAGGCTCTACTAAAATCCAAATAAACAATGACTGTTTATCATCATCAACCTTTTTGGTAACTTCCTCAAAAACCTCAGTCAACTTTGTGAGACATGATTTTCCTCACACAAAACCATGTTGACTATCCCTAATCATTTTTTGCCTCTCTAAATGCCCATGAATCCTATTTTTTCTAATCACCTCCAACAACTTACCCACAACCGAAGTCAGACTCAGAAGTCTAACAAAGAAAGGTACAACAATACACACCGTCCAGTCATCAGGCACCTCAACCATAGTTATAGATGATGCTAATATTTCTGTATGGGATCTTGTAATTTCCTCCCTTATTTTCCACATCATTCTGAGATACATTAGACCAAGTCCTGGAGATTTACCCAACTTTATATTCTCTAAGACCGCCAAACTTCCTGATCTGTAATGTGAATGGAATTGAATTGAATTGAATTGGATTTTATTGTCAAGTGTACCGAGGCACAGTGAAAAGCTTTGTCTTGCGAGCAATACAGGCAGATCACTAGATAAGTAAGTAATAGGTAAACAGCGGCAAAAACAAAAACACAGGTACAGGCAAATGTTAAGAGTTAGTGAGTCCATTTAGTATTCTAACTATAGTAGGGTAGAAACGGTTACAAAACTGTTTGTAAAACATCAAAGTTTATTTCTCTGAATTCTCTGGACTTCATTTCTTTCTCCACAGTGAAAACTGACATGAAATATTAATTTAGTATCCCTCCCATCTCCTGGGGTTCTTCTTGATGACCTACTTTCTTTCTCATCTCGTGCCATTGGCAAATTTAGCTACCATAAATTTGGTGTCTGCATTCAATACATTAATATCAATTGTTAATAGACGGTAGTTGAGGCTACAGGACTGACACCTGTGGCATGCCACTAGTTATGGTTTGTGAACCTGATAAAAATCCATTTGTTTTTACTCTCCTCTCAATTCATCTACTTCCCACTTAACATATGAAGCAACCTTCCTGAGTGAGACCTACCAAGAGACTCCGTTGCGTCAAGCATGGAAAACACAGGAACTCACCAACAGGTTCCTTGTGACAAATCACTTATGTCAAATAGCAGGCTTTCATCCACCATGGCGAGAGTAATGGTGCTGTTGTTTTTGTTGTTTCCTTCTAAGTTAGTTTTCTTTTTTTCAGTCTGAGCAGTTTCTGCTGAGCAGTAAACAAAAAGCTTAAATTTCATATCTAGTTTTTGCAGTGTTTAAATAAAATATACAACTAACACAGATAAGAATCTAATTACTCAGAGGCAGTATAAGATTGGTGAGATATTTAGTGATATGGAGCACATTGTCGTTGCATAAATGTGTATGATAAACCTATACCTTCAGGTGAATCTACAGTGAGGCTCCACTTAGATGAGGAAGATGAATGGCCAATGATAGATCTTTTGTGGCATACCAAGCAGCAGAGTGTTACAAATGTTATACATCAATCTGAATGACAGGCAGTGACAGTGTTATAAAATCTGATGTGCCATCCCAGAACAGAGTGTGCTAACTTATATGCTATCAAATGTAATCCGTAATACCCTTTGTGCTGGACAATAGCAGTGCGACAGAATGTAACCCATCACTCCCAAAGGCACTACTACAGATAGAATTATACTGCTGCTTGCTTTTTTGAATGTGTACTCCAGACATTACAAATGCAATGCACTGTTCCTTTTGATGATGTCACTAAACCTAAATACTATTTCTTGTGACAGTTACAAATACAATGTATTGGTTCAAGTGTTATAACACACGATTGGTCTCAGCATTGTCATTCCCAGTTATAATCTTACAGAATGTAAGACACTGTCTTAATGACAGTGTTAAACATTTAACATATTGTTCAGTAATAGGCATTCAGTGGAAGTGTTACAGAAAGTAATGTGCTGTTCCCTATGACAGAGTTGGAAAGTGTAATGAACCATTCCTTGTGACAGTGTTCCAGAATCTAATGTATTGCTAAATAAATTCTGAAAGAACTGTGGATGCTGTAAATCAGAAACAAGAACAGAAATTGCTGCAAAAGGTCAGCAAGTCTGGCAGCATCTGTGGAGAGAAGCTGAGTTAATGTTTCAACACATACTCTAGATTAATTTTGGTCATTGAAGAAATTACAGGGATTACTCGACATGAGGATTATCACATTTCAAGTGTTTTAAGATGACCTTACAGAGGTTTATAAAATCATGAGAGGCATGGATAGGATAGACAATGTCTTTTCCCTGGATGGGTGAGTCCAGAACTAGAGGGCATAGGTTTAGGGTAAGAGGCGAAAGATATAAAAGGGATCTATAAAAGGGGCAACTTTTTCACACAGAGGGTGGTGCATGTATGGAATGAACTGCCAGAGGAAGTGGTGGAGACTGGTACAATTACAGCATTGTAAAGGCATCTGGATGGGTATTTGAATAGGAAGGGCCAAGAGGGATATGGGCCAAGTGCTGGCAAATGGAACATGATTAGGTTAGGATATCTGGTTGACATGGACGAGTTGGATTGAAGGGTCTGTTTCTGTGCTGTACATCTCTATGACTCTATGTAATATACCAGTTGTAGTGGTAATACTATGGATGGATTACATCACTCCAATTGACATTCATGGGTGTGGGCATTGTTGACAAAACCCAATATATGTTGCTCATTCCTAGTTATTTTTGAGATGGAAATGGCAAGCTGCCTTTTTGAATTGTTGCAGTCCATGTTGTGAAGGTACTCACACAGTGCTGTAAGTGTTGCAGTTCCAAGAATTCTTCCAGACAATACTGAAGAAATAACAATATGTTTCTGAATCAGGATGATTGGAAATGCACTTGCATTTTCTTTCCAGGTGGTAAATCTCATGAGATTGGCAGATACTGTGGAAGGTGCCATGGTGAGTTGCTGCTGTGTATCTTGTAAATAATATTGGAGCCATGGTGCCCAGAGAGATGGGTGTGTGGGGGGCTGTGTGTGTGTATATTGAGTTAATATTTAAATAATGGATGTACCAGCCAAAGATAATGCTTTGCCCTATATTGTGTTTCCTGAGTATTGTTGCACTGTCATCATCTTGTCAATTCCACCTCATTCTTTACTTTTTCTTTGCAGGTAGTAGAACTGTTTTGAAGAGTCAGGAGATGAACCTCTTGTTGGATAATGCCCAACCTCTGAATACTGTAGTTCTTGCAGCCACAGCATTTACCCATTGGTCCAGTTGAGTTTAGGTCAGTGATACTTGCAGAATATTGATGAGAGGGAACACTGTACTATTAAAATTATAAATCATGTGGAGATGAATTAGATTTATTTCATTGAAATGGCCATTGCCTGGCACCAGTATGCTGCAAATGTTACTTGCATTTATGTGCACAATTCTGGAGGATGTTCAGGTTTGGCTACATGTACTAATGAATTGTTGTCAGACGCAGTGCATGGTGCATCATTCCCAGTGTTATGGACCAGACCAAACTCCCTCCAAATATATTAAGAAAATAGCCTAGCCCCTAAAGTTTTCTTATTTCAAGTGCCAGATGTTGTGTTCCAGATGCAATTCGATTGGTCAAACTACCAGTCTTGAAGCAAAACCGACTTTATTCATTCACTGTAGTAAAAATACAACAAAAGAAAGAAGAAAGAATTATAGGTCAGTTTTCTTAACTTCTGCTGTGGGGAAAATGTTTGAATCTATTATCAAGGAAGAAATAGCAAGACATCTAGGTAGAAATTGTCCCATTGGGCAGATGCAGCATGGGTTCATGAAAGGCAGGCCATGCTTAACTAATCTACTGGAATTCTATGAAGACATTAAGAGCACGGTGAACAATGGGGACCCAGTAGATGTGGTGCATCTAGATTTCCTAAAGGCATTCGATAAGGTGCTGCACAAAAGGTTGCTGCATTAGATAAAGATGCATGGTGTTACTAAGAGGAGTGGTAGAGCAAAGTGTGCAGAGGACTATGAAACTTTGCAGAGGGACATAAATAGTTGAAGTGAGTGGTCAAAAGGTCTTGCAGATGGAATACAACATTAATAAATGCGGAGTCATCCATTTTGATAGGAATAACAGTAAAAATGACTATTATTTGAAAGGTAAAACATTGCAGCATGTTGTTGTGCAGAGGGACCTTGGTGTTCTTGTGTATGAATCACAGAAGGTTGGTCTGCAGGTGGAACAGGTAATTAAGAAAGCAAATGCGATTTTGTCCTTCATTGCTAAAGGGATTGAATTTAAAAGCTTATGTTGCAGCTGTATAGGGTGCTGGTGAGGCCACACCTGGAGTATTACATGTATCTTTGGTCTCCTTACTTGAGAAAGGATATACTGACACTAGCTGAAAATGTGTTGCTGGAAAAGCTCAGCAGGTCAGGCAGCATCCAAGGAGCAGGAGAATTGATGTTTCGGGCATGAGCCCTTCTTCAGGAAATATCCGGAAACGTTGATTCTCCTGCTCCTTGGATGCTGCCTGACCTGCTGTGCTTTTCCAGCAACACAGTTTCAGCTCTGATCCCCAGCATCTGCAGTCCTCACTTTCTCCTATACTGACACTAGAGCAGATGCAGAGGAGGTTCACTAGGTTGTTTCCAGAGTTGAGAGGGTTGGCTTATAGAGAGAGACTAAATAGACTGAGATTATATTCATTGAATTTAGAAAAATGATGGGGAGGGGCGGATCTTATAGAAATATGTGAAATTTTGAAGGGAATAGATAACATAGAAGTTGAGAGGATGTTTCCACTGGTGGGTGAAACTAGGACAAGAGGGCATAGTCTTAAAATTAGGGGGACCAAATGTAGGACCGAGTTAAGAGGGGAGAAAGTGAGGACTGCAGATGCTGGAGTTAAGAGGGGACTTCTTCACCCTGGGGTTTGTGAATCTGTGGAGTTCTCTACCAAGTGAAGTAGTTGAGGCTTTCTCATTGAATGTTTTAAAAACTAAGATAGGTAATTTTTTTGAACAGTAAAGGAATTAAGGGTTATGGTGAGAGGGTGAGTAAGGCGGCACAGTGGCACAGTGGTTAGCACTGCTGCCTCACAGCTCCAGAGACCCGGGTTCAATTCCCGCCTCAGGCGACTGACTGTGTGGAGTTTGCACATTCTCCCCGTGTCTGCGTGGGTTTCCTCCGGGTGCTCCGGTTTCCTCCCACAGTCCAAAGATGTGCAGGGTCAGGTGAATTGGCCATGGTAAATTGCCCGTAGTGTTAGGTAAAGGATAAATGTAGGGGGTATGGGTGGGTTGCGCTTCGGCGGGGCGGTGTGGACTTGTTGGGCCGAAGGGCCTGTTTCCACACTGTAAATAATCTAATCTAAGTAATCTAATCTAATCTAAGTGGAGCTGAGGCCATAACATGATCAGCCATGATCTTATTGAATGAGGGGAGCAGGCTTGAAGGGCCAGATGGCCTACACCTGCTCCTATTTCTTTATGTTTTTATTCAGTCTACTTCTATTTTTCCAATATTAAAAAAAAGTTTAGGTTTGCGGGCGGCACGGTGGCACAGTGGGTAGCACTGCTACCTCACAGTGCCAGAGACCCGGGTTCAATTCCCGACTCAGGCGACTGACTGTGTGGAGTTTGAACATTCTCCCCGTGTCTGCGTGGGTTTCCTCCGGGTGCTCTAGTTTCCTCCCACAGGTCAGGTGAATTGGCCGTGCTAAATTGTCCGTAGTGTTAGGTAAGGGGTAAATGTAGGGGTATGGGTGGGTTATGCTTCGGTGGGTCAGTGTGGACTTGTTGGGCCGAAGGGCCTGTTTCCACACTGTAATGTAATCTAATCTAATCTAGTCTCACAAGATGTTTAAATTATTGGATTCAAATGGACAGCTCGATACCTCTGTCTTAAAACCTCTCTCCCAAAAAAACTGGACAAAATATACCTCTTAAAACCATAGTATTGTTATACCAGTGACTATGTTACACAATACATGGTGTTATTTTGTAGCTTTATGTAGCTTTCCATTGTTTCTGAATCAGAAGGTTCAGGTTTAAGTTCCATTCCGGGGAATTAAATGTAAAATATTGTCCAATATGCAAATGCAGTGTTGAAGGAGTGCTGTGCAGTCTAGCTGCTGTGCTATTAAACCGAGGTCCCATCTGCCTTCATGGGTAAAAATCCCAAGCTACCATTTTGAAGAACCACAAGGGAGCTCCTCTGGAATCCTTGGAAATTTTTTATCATTCAATGAACATGAATGAAACAGATTATCATTCAATAAGGTACCACACATAAGGCTACTTAATAAGATAACATTGTGTTGGGAGTAGTGTGTTAGTACTAACAGTGAACTGGTTAACTAATAGAAGACAGAGAGTTGGGATAAAGGGGACATTTTCAGGATGGCAATCTATGACTAATGGAGTGCCAAAGGGATTAGTGCTAGGGCCACAGTTATTTACAAAACATGTTTATGACTTGGATGAAGGATGTGAGTGTACTATTTGCAGCTGACATAAAATAAGTGAGAAGAACAAGCTGGTGAGGATGAGTTTACAGTTTAAGTGAGTGAGCCAAAATTTGGAAAATGTAATGCAATGTGGGAAAATATGAGATTATCAATTTTTGCAGAAGAAATAACAGAGCTGAATATTATTTAATAGGGAAAACTGTATAATGCTGCAGATCAGAGGGGTTTGTAGTCCTTGTGCATGAATCAAAGAAAGCTAGCTTACATATTTCGTTGGTAATAGGGAACACAAATTAACTGTTGGCTTCATTTTGACGGGAATGGCATATAAAAATAGGGAGCAAAAACATGAAGTTCTGAAGAAACTCAACAGGTCTGGCAGCATCTGTAGAGCGAGTTAATGTTGAATCCACTGACTCTTTGTCAAAGTTCTCTAGCACTTTTTGGTTTTGTTTCAGATTTCCAGCATCTGCAGTTCTTTACTTTATTCTAAAAATTGACAACTCTTTCTTAAACTATACAAGACACATGTCAGGCCACATCTGCAAATTTGTGAATAGTTTTGGTCCTCTTATTGAAAGAAATATATACTAGAATTGGAGATGATAGTGTGGTGCAGGTAAAGCACAGCAGGTCAGACAGCATCTGAGGAGCAGGAGAATCAACATTTTGGTCAAAAGCACTTCCTCAGGAATAGATGAAGGGATTTTTCATTCCTGATGAGGGGCTTTTGCCTGAAACATCGATTCTCCTGCTCCTCAGATGATGCCTGACCTGCTGTGCTTTTCCAGCACCACACTCTTGGACTCTAATCTCCACATCTGCAGTCCTCACTTTCACTTAGAATTGGAGATGGTCCAGAGAAGGTTCACTAGGTTAATTCTGGAGGGACTTTTTTTATGATAAGTTGAGTACGTTGAACTTCGTACTCATTGGAGTTTAAAAGAATAAGATAGAACATAGAACATAGAAAAATACAGCACAGTACAGGCCCTTTGGCCCTCGATGTTGCGCCGATCCAAGCCCACCTAACCTACACTAGCCCACTATCCTCCATATGCCTATCCAATGCCCGTTTAAATGCCCATAAAGAGGGAGAGTCCACCACTGCTACTGGCAGGACATTCCATGAACTTACAACTCGCTGAGTCGGGATCCACACCGGGAGCAGGGGGGAGGAGCACGGGATCCACACCGGGAGCAGGGGGGAGGAGCACGGGATCCACACCGGGAGCAGGGGGGAGGAGCACGGGATCCACACCGGGAGCAGGGGGGAGGAGCACGGGATCCACACCGGGAGCAGGGGGGAGGAGCACGGGATCCACACCGGGAGCAGGGGGGAGGAGCACGGGATCCACACCGGGAGCAGGGGGGAGGAGCACGGGATCCACACCGGGAGCAGGGGGGAGGAGCACGGGATCCACACCGGGAGCAGGGGGGAGGAGCACGGGATCCACACCGGGAGCAGGGGGGAGGAGCACGGGATCCACACCGGGAGCAGGGGGGAGGAGCACGGGATCCACACCGGGAGCAGGGGGGAGGAGCACGGGATCCACACCGGGAGCAGGGGGGAGGAGCACGGGATCCACACCGGGAGCAGGGGGGAGGAGCACGGGATCCACACCGGGAGCAGGGGGGAGGAGCACGGGATCCACACCGGGAGCAGGGGGGAGGAGCACGGGATCCACACCGGGAGCAGGGGGGAGGAGCACGGGATCCACACCGGGAGCAGGGGGGAGGAGCACGGGATCCACACCGGGAGCAGGGGGGAGGAGCACGGGATCCACACCGGGAGCAGGGGGGAGGAGCACGGGATCCACACCGGGAGCAGGGGGGAGGAGCACGGGATCCACACCGGGAGCAGGGGGGAGGAGCACGGGATCCACACCGGGAGCAGGGGGGAGGAGCACGGGATCCACACCGGGAGCAGGGGGGAGGAGCACGGGATCCACACCGGGAGCAGGGGGGAGGAGCACGGGATCCACACCGGGAGCAGGGGGGAGGAGCACGGGATCCACACCGGGAGCAGGGGGGAGGAGCACGGGATCCACACCGGGAGCAGGGGGGAGGAGCACGGGATCCACACCGGGAGCAGGGGGGAGGAGCACGGGATCCACACCGGGAGCAGGGGGGAGGAGCACGGGATCCACACCGGGAGCAGGGGGGAGGAGCACGGGATCCACACCGGGAGCAGGGGGGAGGAGCACGGGATCCACACCGGGAGCAGGGGGGAGGAGCACGGGATCCACACCGGGAGCAGGGGGGAGGAGCACGGGATCCACACCGGGAGCAGGGGGGAGGAGCACGGGATCCACACCGGGAGCAGGGGGGAGGAGCACGGGATCCACACCGGGAGCAGGGGGGAGGAGCACGGGATCCACACCGGGAGCAGGGGGGAGGAGCACGGGATCCACACCGGGAGCAGGGGGGAGGAGCACGGGATCCACACCGGGAGCAGGGGGGAGGAGCACGGGATCCACACCGGGAGCAGGGGGGAGGAGCACGGGATCCACACCGGGAGCAGGGGGGAGGAGCACGGGATCCACACCGGGAGCAGGGGGGAGGAGCACGGGATCCACACCGGGAGCAGGGGGGAGGAGCACGGGATCCACACCGGGAGCAGGGGGGAGGAGCACGGGATCCACACCGGGAGCAGGGGGGAGGAGCACGGGATCCACACCGGGAGCAGGGGGGAGGAGCACGGGATCCACACCGGGAGCAGGGGGGAGGAGCACGGGATCCACACCGGGAGCAGGGGGGAGGAGCACGGGATCCACACCGGGAGCAGGGGGGAGGAGCACGGGATCCACACCGGGAGCAGGGGGGAGGAGCACGGGATCCACACCGGGAGCAGGGGGGAGGAGCACGGGATCCACACCGGGAGCAGGGGGGAGGAGCACGGGATCCACACCGGGAGCAGGGGGGAGGAGCACGGGATCCACACCGGGAGCAGGGGGGAGGAGCACGGGATCCACACCGGGAGCAGGGGGGAGGAGCACGGGATCCACACCGGGAGCAGGGGGGAGGAGCACGGGATCCACACCGGGAGCAGGGGGGAGGAGCACGGGATCCACACCGGGAGCAGGGGGGAGGAGCACGGGATCCACACCGGGAGCAGGGGGGAGGAGCACGGGATCCACACCGGGAGCAGGGGGGAGGAGCACGGGATCCACACCGGGAGCAGGGGGGAGGAGCACGGGATCCACACCGGGAGCAGGGGGGAGGAGCACGGGATCCACACCGGGAGCAGGGGGGAGGAGCACGGGATCCACACCGGGAGCAGGGGGGAGGAGCACGGGATCCACACCGGGAGCAGGGGGGAGGAGCACGGGATCCACACCGGGAGCAGGGGGGAGGAGCACGGGATCCACACCGGGAGCAGGGGGGAGGAGCACGGGATCCACACCGGGAGCAGGGGGGAGGAGCACGGGATCCACACCGGGAGCAGGGGGGAGGAGCACGGGATCCACACCGGGAGCAGGGGGGAGGAGCACGGGATCCACACCGGGAGCAGGGGGGAGGAGCACGGGATCCACACCGGGAGCAGGGGGGAGGAGCACGGGATCCACACCGGGAGCAGGGGGGAGGAGCACGGGATCCACACCGGGAGCAGGGGGGAGGAGCACGGGATCCACACCGGGAGCAGGGGGGAGGAGCACGGGATCCACACCGGGAGCAGGGGGGAGGAGCACGGGATCCACACCGGGAGCAGGGGGGAGGAGCACGGGATCCACACCGGGAGCAGGGGGGAGGAGCACGGGATCCACACCGGGAGCAGGGGGGAGGAGCACGGGATCCACACCGGGAGCAGGGGGGAGGAGCACGGGATCCACACCGGGAGCAGGGGGGAGGAGCACGGGATCCACACCGGGAGCAGGGGGGAGGAGCACGGGATCCACACCGGGAGCAGGGGGGAGGAGCACGGGATCCACACCGGGAGCAGGGGGGAGGAGCACGGGATCCACACCGGGAGCAGGGGGGAGGAGCACGGGATCCACACCGGGAGCAGGGGGGAGGAGCACGGGATCCACACCGGGAGCAGGGGGGAGGAGCACGGGATCCACACCGGGAGCAGGGGGGAGGAGCACGGGATCCACACCGGGAGCAGGGGGGAGGAGCACGGGATCCACACCGGGAGCAGGGGGGAGGAGCACGGGATCCACACCGGGAGCAGGGGGGAGGAGCACGGGATCCACACCGGGAGCAGGGGGGAGGAGCACGGGATCCACACCGGGAGCAGGGGGGAGGAGCACGGGATCCACACCGGGAGCAGGGGGGAGGAGCACGGGATCCACACCGGGAGCAGGGGGGAGGAGCACGGGATCCACACCGGGAGCAGGGGGGAGGAGCACGGGATCCACACCGGGAGCAGGGGGGAGGAGCACGGGATCCACACCGGGAGCAGGGGGGAGGAGCACGGGATCCACACCGGGAGCAGGGGGGAGGAGCACGGGATCCACACCGGGAGCAGGGGGGAGGAGCACGGGATCCACACCGGGAGCAGGGGGGAGGAGCACGGGATCCACACCGGGAGCAGGGGGGAGGAGCACGGGATCCACACCGGGAGCAGGGGGGGGAGGAGCACGGGATCCACACCGGGAGCAGGGGGGGGAGGAGCACGGGATCCACACCGGGAGCAGGGGGGGGAGGAGCACGGGATCCACACCGGGAGCAGGGGGGGGAGGAGCACGGGATCCACACCGGGAGCAGGGGGGGGAGGAGCACGGGATCCACACCGGGAGCAGGGGGGGGAGGAGCACGGGATCCACACCGGGAGCAGGGGGGGGAGGAGCACGGGATCCACACCGGGAGCAGGGGGGGGAGGAGCACGGGATCCACACCGGGAGCAGGGGGGAGGAGCACGGGATCCACACCGGGAGCAGGGGGGAGGAGCACGGGATCCACACCGGGAGCAGGGGGGAGGAGCACGGGATCCACACCGGGAGCAGGGGGGAGGAGCACGGGATCCACACCGGGAGCAGGGGGGAGGAGCACGGGATCCACACCGGGAGCAGGGGGGAGGAGCACGGGATCCACACCGGGAGCAGGGGGGAGGAGCACGGGATCCACACCGGGAGCAGGGGGGAGGAGCATAGGACTGGAAGCAGGATCTTGAAAGGCAGTGAGAAGAGTGGGAGGAGCACCGGCATTCATACCGGGAGCAGCAGGAGGAGTTCCGGGTCCAACAGACTCGTTGCTCCGGCACCGGTTAATGGTAAGAGTCAAATTGGTGACTGGGGTGTAATGAGTGAGTAAGAGGGCCGGGTACTTTGACAGCGAGTGGGGAAACTGTGCATTGCCTGTGGGTAAGTTTTCAGGAGTGGGTGAAGGGTAGAGGTGGGGGTGAAGGGCTGCGGTGCCCCGGGCCTGGTGTGTTGGGTAAGGTCGCCACGACCGGATCCACCGCTCAGCTGCAATTGGTTTAGGAGAGGAGACCTTCCCTTGTCCGGGCGGGGGGTTGTGGAGAAAGGGGATTTGGAGAGAGTCCTTTCCCTGACTGAAGGCGGGCGGATGGAAAGTTCTTTATCTGGGTGTTCCTGGCCCATTCTCGCTGCTGAAGAAAGGAGGTCATGATTTGGAGATGCCAGTGTTGGACTGGGGTGTACACAGTTAAAAATCACACAGCACCAGCTCTCTCTGGGACTCAGGAGGAACCCGAATCCACAAGCAGCTTGGATTCGACATAACTCGCTCCTTCCTTCAGGTTATAGTCCATCAGGTTTAATTGGAAGCACATTAGCTTTCGGAGCGACAATCACCTGATGAAGGAGACTCGCTCCGAAAGCTAATGTGCTTCCAATTAAACCTGATGGACTATAACCTGAAGGAAGGAGCGAGTTATGTCGAATCCAAGCTGCTTGTGGATTCGGGTTCCTCCTGAGTCCCAGAGAGAGCTGTAGAGCTGAGTTGTTTTGTTGTGACCTTTTCCCGCAGCCCTTTCAGACTGTATCCTGGTTCGTGCAGGAAACTAGAATTCCCCGGAAAATGGTAGTAGGGTGGGAATCCTGTCTGGTTGTTTCCTGGTTGTGTTGAATGACTAGCAGCTGCCTCTATTCCTGAACGTCTTCATTCTTTAAATCGCCCTCGATTTCGATTGGGCGTTAACGTTGCGATAGTTCGAATGGTTTCGCCTTTTAAATTGGTTGTTTTCATATTCCCCTGAACTGTCCCTGTTTAAATCTGTTCCCACAGTCCCTGGGAAGCTTTCCAAGTGGTTGCGTATGTATTGGATGGCAAGTACATTAATGGACCAAAATGTTGTTTTTTCTCCCTTCCCATTTACAATAAATACGCCGCCTCTTTGTCAAAACAGCGACGAGAAGAATATTGTTTCATCAAGTTCAATATTTCTAGTGATATTGCTGCTCTTTATGCATATCGCCTATCAGTTTGTATTGTCCGGAGTGTGACTCAACAAACTTTTTTTTAGTTTTTTTTCTCTCATGTGGTTGATCAGATAATTGCGCGATTGGGCAATGTCTTCCGACCATTACTAATTCCTGATGAAGTGCTATTTTAATTCACGCTTTGAGGGATTCTCCAAATGTTTAATTCTAACGTTGTCAACCATTCATAGTTTACAGTGGTGAGGGTCCTGGTTCTAGTATCTAGCTTGTTTTAGTTTTGGGTTACCCTTAATCGATGAAAGTTTATGAAGAACAGATACCACACACCGCTGCAATAAAAGGTGGAGTTTTGTATTCTGGGCTGAGGAAATTTAACTTGTTCTGAATCCTTTTCTTGATAGTGTTTTTTAAATACACTTTGTTTGAAGCAGCAAATGTTGTGATTAGATTTGTCCATCTTTGTAAATAAATAATTTGTCACTTTTTTACAGTAATCTTAGATCCACATTAAATAACCTGGCCTCAGGAACAAATTGATCAACTTTCACATATCTCTAGTTGTGAACAGTTTTTAGTTTGACTTAGATTAAATACAGTAGTATGATAAGTTGCTGTTACTTTTCCAGAGCAGTATATTATTTTGTGTAAATTGTGCAAATATTGAAACATTGTCTAGAATATGGACACAATTATGACATTCTGTTCAATTAAGGTGCATATTCTCTGAAAGTAGCTCATTGGCTCTAGTTGAATCAACTGAATTGTATTCTACATACAGCACAATCAATGAATACTTTTTAAAATTCCTTAATATTTTTCTTTAATTTAGTGAACGTGTCTCTGAGCAGGTGTAAGGTGTCAGGTGCACACCTTTACACAGACTAAGATGTAAGCTGGAATCTGTAGAAAGATGTACTGTCCAAGATGTAAAGCTGAAAGATGATAACATCAACTGTTCATTTATGCATGCTTTGTTTGAACTGGAAGACTCTCTCACAAAGGTTCTTTATAAGCTATCCACAGTATCATTGAGGCATGCACTGATGCATTAAAATAATGGATGATTTATTAATAAATTTGATTGGAGTGGGAAAATGAAAAGAATGACATCATGGAATGACTGTAAATGCCATTTGTGCATGATTAGAAAATGTTTAGGAAGTTTAGCATTGTAGAAAGGTGTCACAAGTACAATTCAATTTGTGTTAATAAAATAGTCGAATGTTTGTTTGAATATGTTCAGCCTGCACAAAAGCTCTAATAGTATGGAAAATAATAGAATTGATTATGTTACTTAATAGGTGCTGCAGTCTGGTTGCTGCTGATGTGGAGATTGATGGTTCATTGTTTTCCATAATTCATACAGAGAAGGTTCCCTGCTTACTATTAAGTGATTAGAATGCATTTTAAATTGATTTGTGAAGTTTCACAGATACTCTTTTAAAAATTGGTATGCAGTGTTTTTGAGTCTGAGCAGTACCAATCAGGATGAAGGAAATGGAAGAAGTGTAAATTTTGGATCTTACCAATTTTAACTGTAACACTCTAGTGACATTTCGTTGTTCAAAGCTTGTGTTGTATTGTGAACTTTGTAACATAACATTGACACAGTTATATTTGAGTTACATCTAAACTAATGAATAAAGACCACTATAACATTATATCTTATTTTCTGTATGTAGTTTTCTGCTTCCATTTGTTCGCATCAGGTTGGATGACCTGAGGATGGTGAAAATCAGTCTCAACACATGGCTAAAACTTGCATTTTTACCTCTTCAAGTAGTAAAAATCTCTCCTCAGTTGGATTAATTATTTTGAGTTAATTGGTGCACAGTTCAGGGTACACTTAGAAGAAAGACTTGCACTTTTTTTTTGCATTAACATTATAATCTATCCAATTTGTACACACAATCTTATTTTACATAAGGGATAAGTGCAATGTCACTGGGGAGAATTCTCCAGCTCTTTTGATTATTGGCATAGATTTGTTTACATTAGTATGGAAGGGAAGGTTCATGTTAGGCTTAATGTCTCAACTGAAAGATAGCATTTCCTGTGCTATGAATGTCAGTCTGGTCTATATACTGCAGTTTTATTGACATTTTAAGCTGCTTTCTGTTGACTAGTAAAATGGGACTTGAGTGTACAATTTTTTAAACATGGACGTAAGGATGCCAGCAATTGCACCACAGCTAAAATACTGCTATTCACACTGTACCTAGAGTAAAGATGAATGTATTTAACACTGATTCTGTTGTAATGCAGCTTCACTCTGTAATTACTGATGTGATTCAAGAATAATGAAGGTAGTGGTTCTGAGTCCATCACTCAGACCTTCGTACTGATTTCATGTGTAACATGGATGCATGGCCAAAATTTTTATTTTTGCTTTAATTTGGGAGGGTACTAGCACCAAAATTATCCTCTCTCTATATTTAACTGTGGTTGCAGTGACAAAATTTTGTTTCCACACACGAAATAGCCAGTGGTTGCAAATTTATTGTAAAGAGCTGATTTGAGATATAAGACACACAACACTGTCGTTGAGAAAGTGTGGACTGCAGATGCTGGAGATCAAAGTCGAAAAGTGTGGCGCTGGAAAGGCACAGCAGGGCAGGAGATTCAATGAAGGGCTTATGCCTAAAACATCGGAATGTGATTCTCCTGCTCCTTGGGTGCTGCCTGACCTGCTGTGCTTTTCCAGAGCCACACTTTTCAACACATACTGTGGAAGGAGTACTGGCTATAGTATTTCCACATAGTGGATAGCAATTCTAAAACAAAACATCCACTGACTTTGGAAACATTCAAACTTAATTAGGATGGATATTACACTCTGTATTAAGATTGTAATAGATTACACTTGTGATTATGGTTTGCAATCATAACATTGTAGAATTGCTGCAGTTCCCCTGTACTACCTAGTGCTACATGTTGGATCGGCGAAATATAGTGAAAGTGATTTATTGTAATTTTCAGTTAATTTGCCACTGTCAGTTTTCAGTGGAGCATATTAGAGGGGCATCTTTTGAATTTGTTTCAGGAAATTAGTTACTTTAAGAAACATTTCCTCTTTTATAGATTGTAAATGCTAGGTTTGATTATTCAAAGGACAATGCTCCTGAGTCCCAAACACAGCCTGTGGTGATTGGATGAGGCTTTTGTGCAAGATCATGACTAATATTTTGCTTATACTTTATCTCCTTTTTGTAAAATGGAAACCAGGCAATAAAGCCACTTCAACAGGATTAGTGTAGTCTTTCACTTTGGTGTCTTGGGTTCAAAGGCAGGCTTTGAGAGAAGCTCTTCCTGTTTTCTATTAAAAGAAGTTTTTGTTTTTGTTATGGGAATCTGGCATCTGGGAGCCATCTCCTGTTGCTTTAGCTGTTAAATCTGCCTGATGGCAGACTTGTTAGTATCTTGGAAAGCAGATTTAAAAGCATAAATGCAGAAGCTAGTTCTCTGAACAGAGGGCTTCCGGAACCTGACTTAAAGAGCAATATAGATGTGGTTTTAGAGGTCTGTGTGGAATATGTTTTAGTGGGTGTGGCTGAAGAGCACTAATTGCCACTAAATTTGTCATTTTACCAATACCACAAGATTAGCTGGTTTTGGAACAGTGTGTGGATTAAGACATATGATTAAACTTTATTGTGTATTGTACTTGTATATGATTATGTTTAATTGCAGATGACTGGCAAACATTAATTGGTGTTTCACTTGATACATATACAGAGCCAGTGAACTGATGTGGTTGAGTTAGGAGGAACCGTATATTCCTATGTTTCACCCTAAACAATTATAAAACTGAGTGAAGTTTCAATGGCAATCCTCATCACTGCTCTTCTTGAATATTGCACATCTATGCTGGGAACCTTGAAGCTGGTATTTAGATGTTTCTTGCGGAATTCTCCATTTTAGTCCCCACCCTAGCTGAATGAGTACAAAGTCATTTTTTAAAAAAAATACAAACTGCCATGGAAGTGATTCTGACTAAACTGGATATTATCATCACACAAATGTCAGATTCTGACAGTCTACAATTTATCACTTAATGCAGTGCACCTCTGTTAATCTTGGTTTTATTCGCTTGTAGATTGTGGTACGTTTGAAATATTTCATCTCTCTATTTGCTTTGCATGCTGACAATACGATTAGCTGAATGGCCACGTCTTTGCCGAAACTGCAAAGACATTGCACGTAACCTGAGGATTATTCCACAAAATGCTGATTAATAAATACTGGTCACTGAAATATAAGGGGACTGAATAACCCACAGAGCAAGATGGCTTTTTTTGGCTTTGGGCTGGTGTTGTGTATTTATCTTCTGAAAATTGGCCCTTTTTGAAGTTTTATTTCCATTTTTTTTTTTCATTTTATTTGAATTAACGAATTGGCAGATATTTCCCATCAGATATATAAGCCAATGCTGGAAATATAACCAGATTTAAAATTCCTTGCTTATAGACGTTAAACAGGAGATAGGCTGTTTGGTGCCTTAAACCAGCACCATCATTTAATAATGACGTAGCAAATCTAACTGTAACTGCAAATCCACATTCCTGTTTACCCAGCATTTCACTCCATTGCTTAATAAGAAGCTATCCACCTATCTTAACATATGCAAGAATTCTGCTTCCACTGACTTTTCAGGAAGTGTGCTCCAAAGCCTCATTACTCTTCTGGGAGGGGGAAAAAAGCCTAATCTCTGTTTTAAATGGGTGTGACTCATTAACTTATGCCTTGTTCTAGATTCTCCCATCGATGAACCATTCCTTCCACATCAACCCTGTCGAGACTCCCTGAGGAACCTTTGGTTCAGTCAAGTCACCTCTTACTCAACTAAGAGAAAGTGAGGACTGCAGATGCTGGAGATCAGAGCTTAAAAATGTGTTGCTGGAAAAGCGCAGCAGTTCAGGCAGCATCAAAGGAGAAGGAGAATCGACGTTTTGGGCATATGTGCGAAACGTCGATTCTCCTTCTCCTTTGCTGCCTGACCTGCGCTTTTCCAGCAACACATTTTTAAGCTCTTACTCAACTAAACAAGTAATCCAGCCTTTCCACACAAGACAACACAATCATTCCTAATATTAATCTGGTAAACCTTCTCTGAAATGATTTTTAAATTCATTTACATCCCTCCTTTTAAATAAGGTGATCAGTTTTATATGTGGTACGCCAAATGTGGTCTCTGTTGTATAACTGGCCATCTTCGAGGAGAAAGTGAGGTCTGCAGATGCTGGAGATCAAAGTTGAAACTTTATTGCTGGAACAGCACAGCAGGTCAGGCAGCATCCAGGGAACAGGAGATTCGACGTTTCGGGCACAGGCCCTAACTGGCCATCAACAACATTGATCTGACAATAGTGAAAGAGAAACCATAGTTCTATGTGAGGATAACATGTGGCTTGAAGGGGAAATTGGAAGTGACAGTATTCCCATGAATCAACTGCCCTTGTACTTCTAGATGATAGAGTTCATTGATTTGGATGGTGCTGTTGAGGGAGGCTTGATTATTGCAACAGAGGAAAGTCCCAGTTCCTCTAACACTGGTCTATTCATGCACATACAGGGGAGCAGCAGTCATTATAAGATGCTGTACTGTCTCCCTGATCATTACAAAACATTAATTTATATGCTATTTAGCAATACTATGGATTTATGTTTACCTATTGCACTAAATTGTGTATTCATACATGTGCCAATTAAATGCATAATTGATCACGGTACATGAACATTCTCTTCAGAACAGGATTGCTGATTATACAAGTTTAACACAGGTCTTCTTGAGATCAGTACGTTGTTTTTAACTTTTTATTCTGTTCAGCACCCTTATCTCATGCTACCCTCTGAAGGGTGTGGGTTTCATGCTGAAATCTGCAGTCATCAAAATCCCCTTTATCCTTTGTTTTCCTTATTGTCAATTGCTTTATTTGGTACCTTTCCATTATCCCCATGTTCTTTCCCCTTTCAGTTACTATGCTGCATCTTGTACATAGTACACAATATTACCAAAATATTTCAGTGGTGAAGGGAATCCCAATAAAATGTACTGATTTGTCTGGGGTGGTATTGTGTTTTATATTGTTGGAGGTGCATTCATTCTAGAAAATGGACAGTGTTGCAACACATTCCTGACTTGTGCTTTGTAGATGGTGGCGAGGCATTGAGGAAGGTGTTGAGTTACTCACCCAGAATTCCTAGCCTCTGACTTGCTTTAGCAGAGGCAGTGCTACATGGCTGGCCAGTTCAGTTTCTGGTCAATAATAATGCCCTAGATGTTGTTAGTGTGGGATTCAATTATGGTAATGCATTTGAACGTTAAGGAGGGGTGGTTGGGTTTTCTTTTATTGGCGATGGTCATTGTGTGGTGTGGATATTACTTGCCACTTGTAAGACCTGCATGTTGTACAGGTCTTCCTGCATTTGGACATTCCTTCAGTAGCTGAGGAGCCACAAGTGACGTATTGTGCAATCAGCAGCAAATGTCCCACTTCTGATATTATGATGAAAGAAAGGTCATTGGCCCATCCAATTTCAGCCACATCAATGAGGTTACCCTGAGGAGCTCCTGCAGAGATGTTTTGAAACTGAGATAACCGTCCTGCAACAACCACAACCATCTTCCTTTGTGCTAGGTGTGACTCCAGTCAGTGGATATTTTTCTCCCTGATTCCCATTGATGCCAGTTTGCTAGAGCTCTTTGATGTCACAATCATTTCAAGCCTGGATATCGTGAATGCAGCTCCTCTTGTCAGGGCTGCTTGATGCTATATTCAGTCAAATGCAGCCCAATTATTAAGGGCAGTCAAACTCTCATCACTCTCTGCAGTTCAGCTTTTTTGTTAATGTTTAGACCAAGGTTGTACGAAGTCAAGAGCTATGTGGCCCTGGCCAAACTCAAACTGGGTGGTAATGACAGGTTATTTCTTTGCATGTGCTGCTTAATAACACACTCAATGTCTCTTTCATTAGTTGATGATTGAAAGTAGACTGATAGGAGTTTAATTGGCTGGGTTGGATTTGTAGACATGACATATATGGTATTTTTCTGCATTTGAGGTTAGATGCCAGTGTTGTGGCTGTATTGTACTGGATGAACTTGGCTAGGGTTATGCTTTGTTCAGGAATAGTGTTCGAGACTATTGCTAGAATGTTGTCAAGCCCCATAGTCTCTGCAGTAACCAATGCCTTCAGCTCATTCTCAAACTTGCATGGAATGAATCAAATTGACTGACTGGCCTCTGTAATGCTTGGCACTTCAGGATAGGCTGAGATGAGCAATCAATTCTAGCTGAAGATGGATGCAAATACTTCAGCCTCATCTTTTGTATTGTGCTCGTCTCCACCATGAGGCAGTGATATGTTTTGGAGCTGTCACCTCGTTAGTTGTTTAATTGTCTACCATCATTCATGACTGGATATGGCAGGATATAGAAATTAGATCTGATGCATTGGTTGTGGGATTGCTTATCCCGCTCTATTGCATGCTGTTTCTGTTTGCCATGCACGTAGTCCCAGACCCAGTCTACCATGTTTACATTTTAGGACTCAATAAGCTCATCAGTAGTGATGCTATCAAGGCATGTTTTTGGCATTGGAGTACCCCATACAGAGAATATTCTGTGTTTTTGCCATTCTTGGTGTCTCCTAAATGTGGTGTTCAACGTGGAATACTGATTCATCAGCTGAGGGAGGCGATAGATGTTTCACAGGTTTCCTTGCCCATCTATGATCTGATGCCAATGTTGAGGCTTTCCGGACAACTCCCTCCTCATTGTGCTTCTGCCTCTGGAACCTTTTTTTGCTTCTACATCTTTAAATATGCTTTTGCAATCCATCTTGTTACCTATATTTTCATCCGTCTATTCCAACTCTCTCACCATTGGCTGAGCACCGATTCATTTCTCTTTTTATTCAGTTGTTTTGCCCAGTTCACTGCTTCTCTTTCTTTCTCACGCGCCCCCCCCCCCCCCCGTCTCACATAACCACTGAACACATTGGGATGTTTTGTAAATGCAGGTTGTTGTTAAGTTGATTATCCATGGTATTCACTTCTAAGGATTAAAGGTCAAGAAATTTAAAGTGTGACCTGAGTGAATTAGCTTATTATTGACACTCAAAATATTTTTTTTCTTTTGGTTCACAGGGACTTTCCCGACTCTGCAGTATGGTGACATGCACGGAACACTTAACCTCTTGACTAACCTGTGTTTCACAGTAGTACTAATCAGGATTGTTGTTACGAAGTGTGTACTGTTTATATTGTTGGTTTAGAACATAATGAGGTGCTTCACTTTAAGGTGATGAATGTTGTCTCTGGACTTTTGGATGGGAAACTGCTGTCCCTGTGGCTGTTTGTCTGAGTGACATGAAAGTAATTCTGTTGAAGCAATGGTTTTAAATTGGAGCCACATGAAGTGCAACATGTCTTGAGTATCAGGTATGCAGTACAAAGCTGGAATCTGTTTGGCAGGCAATTAGTGAATATCAATGCTCCGTTGCCTTACGTTTGAGCTTTTATAGTTGCATAGTTCACATTGACTGTGGAAGTGAAATCAATCTTACTAAAATAACCAAGTTCTGAAATGGATGTAAGCATCTGTGTTTACGTAAGGCCAAATTGTAATTGTGCTTGGACTGAACTATTTGGAGAATATTTGATTTGAAATATTTATAGGTTTTCTGATGCCATGCACTTATAGGAGGGATATTACATGTTGACAAGCTCTTTTTGATCAAAACAAATTCACCCATTTTAACTTGACTGTCATTACCTAGTGAGAAAGTGTGAAGGCAATTTTCATTATTGTTTTTCTTTGTGGTATTTACATTTTTGTTCAATAGACATTGTAAAGATATCAATATGAAATGCATTTGTCAAAATCTTTAGTTATCTTGTCCTTGAGTGCCACTTGGGACAGCTTAATTTTCTAGCCCTAGCCTTTAATGGTTGAGATTTACTCTTTAACTCCAGGTGCATCAGCAATGTATTTGATCTAAATTTGTAAGTCAGCTCAGGATTTGTGGAAGGTGACATCCTCAGGAGGAGAGAATTTAAAATGAAATGGATGATCTGACTAATTAATCAATTCTTCCCTTAAAATGCCTGCCCATTGCTTTCGTAATGTACTTCTGTTTTGTAAAGCAAACCATCGTTTGTTTACAGTTAATTCCTACTGTGTACTATAGTTTTAACCTTGGGGCAGATTTTAGAAAAAAATGTCTGTGGTAATATAATAAATGCCAAGCCTTCTCCCTTGCTCAGTATTACGGAAATCAATTTAGCCTGCTTTGTTGTGGTGGTCAGTAAAAAGGGGCTAATGTAATTTGTCATTCTCAGACAGTACATGATAGGAGTCCTAATCACATCAATCATTTCCACATCTCTTCAAAGAGAAATGCTTCCTTTGTTAAACTCTGGTTAATAGTTTGTCACAAAGCCCCTATAGTGGAAGCAGTACCAAAATAAATCCTTGCAGGAAGCTTCTTGTGAAAATCTGATTTCCCTGATGTATGAAAGACGTAACTACATATTAAGAAATGTTTCTGTAGCTTTGTAGAATTCTAGAATCCCTACAGTGTGGGAACAGGCCATTTGGCCCAACAAATCCACACTGACCCTCCGAAGAGCATCCCACTCAAACCCATCCCCCTCCCCTATCCCTGTAGCCCTGCATTTCCCATTGCTAATCCACCTAACCTACATATCCCTAAATACCATGGGTAATGTAGTCTGGCCAATCCACCTAACCTACACATTTTTGGACTGTGGGAGGAAACCGGAGCACCTGGAGGAAACCCATGCAGACACAGGGAGAATGTGCAAATTCCACACCGTCACCCATTGGAGTTGTTTCTTCTCATTCCCCTTTTGTAACTTGTCATTAGATCTCTGTGGGGACAGGCGATGTGTATACATACATCTCATTTCAGTTCCTCAGATACTGTCTGGAACATTTTCATGTTTTAAAACGTGCTTATAAGTATTTGCTTTTTAAAGTTGTGATGTTACAAATTACATTTTTTTTAAGTTTCCTTGTAATTTTATAAAATGAAGTTTGTGCGCAAATGTTGCTATACTTGAAGTGATTTGAAATAATTAAGTTGTGGACTTAATTCACACATTCTTCTGAATTGTTTCCATGATGTATTGAATGGATTTTGAGCTGGTGTTCACAATGGAAAGCCAGTGAAGCCTGTAAAAGATATTTTGTTTAGAGAATGTTATTAATATCAGCCATAGTACAGTGGAAATATTTTTAACATGAGGCAGAAAGTTGCAGAGGTTTCACTCTAGAGATTTTGGTGCAGAGTACAAGAATCAGGCTGTCATTTCAGTGCAGCACCTTGGGAATAAGTATCTTCCAAATGAGATGTTAGTTTAAGGCCCAGTCAGTCCCCAAGTGAATATAAGATATCCTGACAGAGTGGGATGGTTCCACTCAATACCTATCTTTCAACCAGCATCAGCAAAAACAGAATATCTGGTCGGTGTTATATTGCTGCTTGTAGCATCTTGCTGCTCTGAAGTTGACCTCCACATTTCCCTGTTTTCCAACAGTGTTTACGGTTCAAAGATACTTCTATGGTTAAAATGCTTTTGGACATCCTTGAGTCATTAAAAAACAATTTAAAGGGAAAGAAAGGACCTTTACAATGTCATTTTTTTTTTGTGGCTGGTTCTATAAAAATGAATTTGAAAAAAAACACACAGGTATGTGTCAAAGCAGGGTTACAAATTGAACAGTTCTTCTGTTGCTTTTAATCTCGAATATCCTGTGGGAAGGGGAAAGTGCTGAGCAAAAGCTGGAGATTGTCTTGCTAGCTCAGAAGAACGTAAGTCTGCTGTTGTCAATAAACCACTCCATACAAGCTGTTTTATTATAATGCAATTTTTGTTGGCATGAATTGGCTATAATGCATTTGACGAATTGTGGATGTTGTTTGGATAATGCGAGCCTTCTACTGGACAGGTATAGTAATTTTCTATTAGCGATCTTCAGGGTGCTTTTCTATAGCGTGAGTTTGCAGAGGAACACAACTGTCATGTTACAGCAGAACGACCGGAATCATCTTTTCAGTAGGAAGTATACATCTTGTGTTGTATGTGAGAGGAGATGAAGGGAATGTTGAATGTTAAATTTTAAAAATACTTGACCTTGACTCTTGATGGAAACTTAATAGTTTCATAGACACTATGCTGTCAATTAGCATGTATTGCTATTCAGCTAGTAAGTGTGGTGACCAGTTAAGCAATTTTGGTACTTGAGGGATAAATGTTATCCTGAAAATATTAACTTTTCGCTAGGAAAAAGATGCAAAGAACTTTTATGTCCATATGAATAGGTGGGCATAGCTTGCTATTCATAGGGTGTCTGAGAATACAGCACTGTAGTATCAATCTGTATATTGTGTTGAAGTTCTGGCACTGTGCTTGAAACCACAGGCGTCTGTCTCTCAGGTGTGACTATTGCTGAACCGAATAGCAATAGCAACACCAGTAAGAGTTTTTAAAAAGAAAATTGACACTTTAGGGATATTGAAATCAATGACAAAAATATATTCAGAAAGATGGATTTTTAGAGGGAGTCTTAGAGAAAAGAGAGACAGTCTGATGTTGGTCAGGAGGTAATTCTAAAGCTTAGGGAAGAAGTCTTATGTTCTGAAGAGCCATGTTGGACTTGAAGCATTAGCTCTGTTTCTTTCTCCACACATGCTACCAGATCTGCTGAGTTTCTCCCAGAAATTTCTGTTCCTGTTTCTAGCGCTTAGGGCTTTGCCAGCTGAAATTATACCTGCTGATGGTAAAGTAATTAAAATTGGAATGCTGAAGGTGTCCATACTGAACAGGCATTATTTAACTAGGAAACCGTGGAGAGAGCACATAGGTGTGGAGTGAATCGAACTTGGTGTGAGTGAAAATACAGAATCGTAGAATGTTCACAGGACCAAAGGAGACCATTAGGCCTGTATCCTTTCTTGCTTTTTAAAAGAGCAACTTGGCTAATCCTGATGCCCAACTCTCTTTATTCCCCCAGCCATGCAAATACTTTTCAACATTTATCCAGTTATCTTTTTGGAAGCTATGATTTGACTCTGCCTACATCACACAACCAGGCAATACATGCTAGAACCTGATCACTTTCTGTTTTTAGAAATAAATTCCTCCGCTATTTACCTTTTTAAATTGTTGTTAATCCCTCTACTAATGTGAATGATTCCTCCATCTGCTTTGACAATATCACTCATGATTTTAAATATCTCTAACATGTAAAATGGGCAACCATAGTTTTTTTTCCCCAAACTATTCACGAACCTGATATCGCTCACCTCGAGAACCACTCTGATAAATTGACTGTTCCTACTCCATTGCCCTCATGTTCTTCCAAAAGAATGCTGTCCAGAGTGGACATGAGGCCATTTTGTTACCTCATTCAAAAAGTAAACTTAACTGTTTTTAAAAAAAACTCAACTCAGCTTCTAAAAGCTTTCACCATGTTAAGGTTAAAATGATTGGCTTCCAGTTGTTGGGTTTATCCTTGCACCTTTTCTAAACAAAATGTATCTTTTGCCATTCTTCAGTCCTCTTAAAATCATCCCTGTCTGTAAGGAGAAAGGGAAGATTGTGACTGTCGCCTCCATGATTTGAGTGCGTCCCATCTAGTCTGGGTGCCTTATCATCTTTTAAGTGCAGCCAAACCTTTCCAGTGCCAATTGTTTTATCAATGTTTAGACCCTCTGAGTTAGCTACCTGCTCTTTCATTAGGCTTCAGGATCTTTCTCAGTAAAGACAAATCCAAGTACTCATTTAATATCTCTGCCACTCCTGATGTGTTTATCCAGTTACAGGACTTGCTATCGGTGTTGCCCTCCTAACGTTCCACCTGCCCTCTGTAAAGCTGACCAACCTGAGATGTGGTGGCAGACTCCACCAGAGGAACATTATTTTCATTTGTGTTCGGAATTCAATACAGATTGGAGAGTTTGAAGATCTCATAACACTCCTGCATTACGTTCAGCTGAGTGGGACTACACTTAACTTGGTATCATTGCTACCTGTATTGTCATGACTGGAGATCCTGCCATGATGTCTGGTCATTCATTTGTCTTGTCAGCTTCCCTCTCTACACACCGTTCAGCTGCAGAATGGCCACCACATGAAGTCGGGGCTCTAGTTTCTCCAGTTGATGACCTATCCTATCCATGTGATTGTACAGCCCACCAAGTATGTCCTGGAGTTTCCACCGCACCAGGAGGTGCCTTGCCATACTTGATCCACTGAAGTGCTAAATAAATTTTGAAGACATAACACTCAAGACTTTTAAAAGAATCTAAAATTTTACGCTTAAAACCTCACCAGGGCAGTGCAGTGTTTCAGGGGCCTGTGCTGTGGAGAGTTAAAAATGGGAGTCAGGCCAGGGATGTGTCCAGAGCAACAAAGGCATGGATGAGAGCTTCAGCAGCTGAACTGCGTTCTTCATGATGTCCCAGATGTACAGTTGGAAGCTTAGCTTGATTAAATGATATAGAAGTTGCATATATTTGGTTCAGCCTCAGTTATCACAAAGGGATGTTGTCAGCTGGGAACCTATAACTTAGAACATTACAGCGCAGTACAGGCTCTTCGGCCCTCAATGGTTTCACAGTTTGGCACAACAACCTGAAGCCCACCTAACCTACACTTTCCATTCTCATCTATATGCCAATCCAATGACCATTTAATTGCCCTTAAAGTTGGCGAGTCTACTATTGTTGCAGGCCGGGCATTCCAGGCCCCTACTACTGAGAGTAAAGAAACTACTTCTGACATCTGTCCTATATCTATCACCCCTTAACTTAAAAGCGATGTCACCTCATGCTAGCCATCACCATCTGAGGAAAAAGGCTCATTGTCCAACCTATCTATTCCTCTGATTATCTTATGTCTCAGTTAAGTCACCCCTCAACCACCTTCTCTCTAATGAAAACAGCCTCAAGTCCCTCAATCTTTCCTCATAAGACCTTCCCTCCATACCAGGCTACATCCTAGCACATCTCCTCTGAACCCTTTCCAAAGCTTCCACATCCTTCCTATAATGTGGTGACCAAAACTGTACGCAATACTTCAAGTGCGGCCGCATCAGAGTTTTGTACAGCTGCAGCATGACCTCATGGTTCTGAAACTTAGTCTCTCTACCAATAAAAGCTAACAGTGTATGCCTTCTTAACAACTCTATCAACCTGGGTGGCACCCTTTCAAGGATCTGTGTACCTGGACACAGATATCTCTGCTCATCTACACTACCAAGAATCTTACCAAATGCCCAGTACTCTCTATTCCTGTTACCTCTTCCAAAGTGAATCACCTCACACTTTTCCATATTAAATTCTATTTACCACCTCTCAGTCCAGCTGTGCAGCTTATCTATGTGCCCCTGTAACCTACAACATCCTTCGTCACTATCCACAACTCTCTTGACCTTAGTATCATCTGCAAATTTACTAACCCATCCTTCTATGCCCTTTATCCAGGTCATTTATAAAAATGGCAAACAGCAGTGGACCCAGAGCAGATCCTTGTGGTACACCACTAGCAACTGAACTCCAGGATGAACATTCCCTATCAACCATCATCCTGTCTTCTTACAGCTAGCCAATTTCTGATCCATTCATTTTCTGTTTCCATGTTTTTTTTTTAAACCCCTTTTCACTTCTCTCTCCTGTCACTCTTCTTTGGTGGCTATATTGTCTCCCCAAATCTTACGACCAATCCATCAGTGCTCCTTAACTTTTCCACTCTCCCCATCGCTTTTGTTGTCCATGTGTTGCCATTAGAATTCATCAGCCTTAGTATGTACACATCTGATACTCTACTAGGTTCCACCTACCTCTCCAATCTTCCTCATTGCATCTAAATCAACTGAAGATTTCTCTGAACTTCTGGCTTGAAAATGACAATTTTGTCCATGTAAATGTTGGGCAGATAATGCCATTATTTAAGACTCTCCGCATACACATTACTGTGCCACTAACTTCACACCTTTCCTAGCCACTATCTCACCTGAACTACAATCTTCCTAGCCAATGTCCTACCTGATCCTGGAGTAATTTCACAACTCCCATGTAGTTGGGGAGAAAGTGGTACATTGGGTTACCAGTCCAATAATGTTACTGTTTATATGAACTTAGTCTACACAAACTGATTTCTTCACTGTGCTGGTTTTGTAATTTTAAAAAAAATGAATAGTTTTGATAGTGTTTAAACCACATCTGTGTAGATATAAAATGAATTGAAGATATGCATACTTCAGTAAATGTCAATATTGTGTAAAAGTTGACCTCTGACTTTTGGCCAAAAATTCCAAATGGGCCTCCTCGTGGCCACATCACAAATCGAACTCCTTCAATGCAAACCAATTTGTTCGAAAAAAGCTGTTCAGGTCCTCATGTCTATGCATATCGATACACATTATCAAGCTGAGTGCCTCTCTGGTGCTTCACCATGACAACATGACATCAAGGAGAAACAAGGGAGGTATAAACCGTTTCAAACTTAGGCGTTAAGATTGCAAAGAAGGCAAAAAAACTGTGTGGCATTTGGACAATTCATGATATTGTAGAAGGCTATTAGGAATTAGAGAAAGCTCTGTTCACAGTTTAAAATGAGAATGCATGTGTAAACAGAAGAAAGCCAAGTTTGTGGTTATTGTTTATTTCAAAAGAAAAATAAAGTTGGCAGAATGTACTAATGGAAATTACCAAAATGGACTCTGTTTTTCGTGGATCTGTCTGAATCATTGACTGGAACGAGAGGAAAATGAAAAATTGCAGATTTCAAAGCTAGCATTGGATGGTATATCAGGTTTATGAGGAGAGAAATTTGTACTGCGACAGAGGAGTAAGATTTCATCAGTGAACTTGATGGCAGACGTACCATCATTTCAATCATTTATACAAATAAATGTCTCTGTGCTGGTTTTGTATTTTAAAAAAAAATCAAAGTTTTTTTTTTCTCCTGCATCAATTTAGAATGCAGAGTAAGTGAGAGCAGTCTCTGACTGACTGCTCTGCAAACAGCTGATGTACCACCATAAACAGTTAGGCAGTGACATGATGGGAGGGAGAAGATTTCAGCCCCTTTTATTGTCGACATTTTGTTTTTAAAAAATTGGTTGCGGAAACTTTACCTTAAGCATTAAACTTAAAGCATCCCTAAAAATAAAGGTCTGGAAATATTTGTTTAAAGCGTGCCTTTATATTTTGGTGTGATTTTCCAGAAAGCACTGAACATTGAATCAGATCACGGGTGAAGCCTTATTTTATTCACTTCCTTAGCTCCCTGCTCATTCTTCATTTCCTGTTTTAGATATTGTGTTTGCAGTTTTTAACTATTGAGCCCATCTAAAGACAGATTTTGGAGAAGATTTGTAACTCGGGTTGTGGATCAGGTTCTGTTTGCTCGCTGAGCTGCGAGGTTTGTTTTCAGACGTTTTGTCACCATGCTAGGTAACATCATCAGTGAGGGTCTCTGGTGAAGCACTGGTGTTCTGTTCCACTTGCTATTTATGTGTCTTGGTTTGTTATGTGTGATTCTGAGAGGTTGGTAAACGGGCTCCAAGTCTAAATGTCTGTTAATGGAGTTCTGATTTGAATCCCAAGCCTCTAAGAATTCCCGCGCATCTTTTTTTTTTGGCACGTCTCCGGATGGATGCATTGTCCCAATCAAACTGGTGTTCCTCTTCATCTGTGTGCATGGATACCAGTGATAGTTGGTCATGTTTTTTGGTGGCTAGTTGGTGCTCCTGTATCCTGGTGGCCAGTTTCCTGCTGGTTTTTCCAATGTACTATTTGTTGCAGTCCTTGCAAGGGTATGTTGTATGTTACGTTCGTTCTGCTGGCTGTGGGTATGGGGTCCTTTTTAAGTTCATCAGTAGTTGTTCAGTAGATTTAAAGGACCCCTGGTGCTGTATTACGGGAATTTTTTCATGTTCTTGAAAAGCACCATGTTTTAGACATTGGTAGGTTGCAAATTATTATGGTCTGGTGTTTTGCTTCCCAAAAGCTTCATCAAATGTAAGTCAGTTATATCAAGTCATGGTAGAGGCTTCATACACAGAAGGGAGTGGCATGATATCTCAAATATTTACTATTTGTCATGAAACTGGGACTCCTTTGCTAAAAGGCAAGGCACAGCATTACTGACCCATTTAATGACACAATAGATTATTTTCAGCTCAAATGTGACAACATATTATAATAATTAACTGAACACAGCATATGTTTTGGAAAAGATGAAACTGTGACTATAAAAGCTGTTCTAATTGCCAGTTTCTACTATGGAACGTTTTATTGGGGCATTTGATTTCAGTTTGATGTGATACATTGAAAGTAGTTTTTCACTGAAATTGTCGAAGTCCTGGTGTCTCAGATGGCAGTCTTCAACCAGATATTGAAGACCCATGCTCCAAAAATTATTGGGGTGTCTAGGCAAGTTGTCCTAGTACAGGAATAACACTGTCAACTTAGAAAATTACCAAAGCATACCCTGTACTTAAGAGTAGGACAAATCCAACCTGGCCAATTTATCACCTTTATCAGTCCACTCTTGATAATTAGCAAAGTACTGGAAGTTGTAGTTGATTGGTGCTGTCAAGTGGCACTTTTAAATAAATAAACTGCAGTTTGATATGAGTTTGGGTTTCACCCAGGGTCTCTTAGTCCAAACAACACACACACACATACAAAAGAGCTGAATTTTGAGGTGATGCAAGAGTGACTGTGCTTGACATTAAAACAGAAATTAATCGAGTTTGTTATCAAGGAGCCCGAGGAAAAACGTGTGTGTGTGTCTCTTCACTAGTTGGTGTCTTAACAAAGAAAACAGTTGTGGTTATTGAAGCTCAGCATCTCAACTGCAGGACATCACTGTAGGAATTCCTCAGGGAATCTAGGAAATATTCTCTTTTTACCTCTTCAGATTGAATAACTACCTTCTGCGTTTTCAAGGGGGACTTGATTGTGAATGTTACTTTGCAAACCATGGAGCAACATTATGCTCAATCTTGTCCATCCTAGTTGACTTTTGAGTTATCTGTGCTCAAACTCAAAGAACAAGGTTAAGAATATGGATTTTAGAAGACCAAAGCTAGGAAGTAAGTCTTAGCTTTATTCAGCTTTCAGGGAAAAGATCATTACTGTCTTATTCAGTCCTGCTGTATAAAAGTGTTACCAGGTCATAATTTTCAAGTAGGAGAAAGTGAGGACTGCAGATGCTGGAGATCAGAGCTTAAAATTGTGTTGCTGGAAAAGCGCAGCAGGTCAGGCAGCATCAAAGGAACAGGAGAATCGTATGATTCCTGAAGAAGGGCTTATGCCCGAAATGTCGATTCACCTGTTCCTTTGCTGCCTGACCTGCTGCGCTTTTCCAGCAACACATTTTTAAGCTCATAATTTTCAAGTGAAAGGCAGGAGGTTTAGAGGGGATATCAGGAAAATCTTTTTCAGTAAGAAGGGTCGTGCATCTGGAATGCACTGGCTAGGAGGGTAGTTGAGCTGAGAAACCTCAACGCTTTTTTTTCAAAAAAAGAAATTTGACAAGGAAAGATCCACTACTTTTGGTCATTTTATATAAATGATTTGGATGTGATCATAAGAGGTATGGTTAGTATGTTTGCAGATTACACCAAAATTGGAGGTGTAGTGGACAAAGTACAACGGGATCTTGATCAAATTGGCCAATGGGCTGAGGAGTGGCAGATGGAGTTCAATTTAGATGAATGCGAGGTGCTGCATTTTGTAAAAGCAAATCTTAGCACGACCTATACACTTAATGGTAAGGTCTTGAGGAATGTTGCTGAACAAAGAGACCTTGGAGTGCAGGTTCATAGCTCCTTGAAAGTGGAGTCGCAGGTAGATAGGATAGTGAAGGCGGCATTTGGTATGCTTTCCTTTATTGGTCAGAGTATTGAGTACAGGAGTTGGGAGGTCATGCTGTGGCTGTGCAGGACACTTTTGGAATATTGCATGCAATTCTGGTCTCCTTCCTATTGGAAGGATGTTGTGAAACTTGTAAGGGTTTAGAACAGATTTACAAGGATGTTGCCTGGGTTGGAGGATTTGAGCTACAGGGAAAGGTTGAATAGGCTAGGACTGTTTCCCTGGAGAGTCAGAGGCTGAGGGGTGACCTTAAAGAGGTTTACAAAATTTGAGAGGCATGGATAGGATAAATAGACAAAGTCTTTTCCCTGGGGTGGGGGAGTCCAGAACTAGAGGGCATAGGTTTCGGGTGAGGGGAAAGATATAAAAGAGACCTAAGGGGCAACTTTTTAACGCAAAGGTTGGTATGTGTATGGAATGAGCTGCCAGAGGAAGTGGTGGAGGCTGGTACAATTGCAACATTTAAAAGGATATCTGGGTGGGTATATGAATAGGAAGGGTTTAGGGAGATATGGGCCGGGTGCTGGTAAATGGACTAGATTAGGTTGGGATATCTGGTCGGCATGGATGAGTTGGACCAAAGGGTCTGCTTCCGTGCTGTACACCTATGACTCTATTTGAAGTGTCATAGCATTCACGGCTATGGGCCTAGTGCAGGCAAGTAGAACTAATGTAGCTATAGACTGTACTGTGAATGTAGCTCTGTGGTTGACCATCAATTGTTCAACTGTCCTTAAAACCCACTGTACTAGACAGGTATGAAGTTTGAGATTTCAGGTTGCTACTGCTGTTAGCAGCATTAATTTAGCAGGGAATCCCAGACAACCATTGAAAGGAGATGAAGATTAATTGATCTGTTTTTCTTTCCACTGTGCTACCAGACTTGCAGAATTTTTCTAGCATTTTCTGATTTATTTCAAATTTTGAGCATCTGTAGTCTATTGGTTTTGCCTAATGTTGTCAGCATTGGTATAATAATTTTACTTTGAGTCAGTTATGGATTTGAATCACAATTCTGATTACCTAACTTAAGCTGAAACCCTCGTGCATCCTTGGCGTTAGGATTTGTTTAAAATCTCATGTGGATGGAAATGAGGAGTCACAATTTTCATGAATGCTGTATATCACTTATCCAAGTTGGTTCTGATGACAGTATCTATTCCAGATTTATGTCATCTTGTTGCTATTGTACCACCTCTCTAATGAAACCAGGCTGTTAGGACAAAAATGACTGCTCCCTTGTAAGTTATTAAAGGAATGGAGCTGTTTCATTTATTTCTTTCTTCAGATAGGCATCTACTTAATTTATATTCTCTCTAATAAAGCGAGGTAATAATATTTATTTAGAATGTGAATGCACAGTTTGCTGGTCTAATAATTGATACTATTTTCAATTAGTTAGTTGTTTAATGAAGGAAAATTCATTTCAAAGCATGTTCCTATGAAACAGTTATGTCATGTTGTATTACCCATCCACCTTTGCCACTCTCTGCAGGTGGTCTTTATGTAAGGAATTTGTTTTCCCTCAGCCATGTATTCTATTCATGTACCTTAGTGTGTGGCCTTCCACTTTTCTTGAATGTGAAATGAATGGTTGCTTTGCCTCGTGTCTGTAGTTGAGGCTCCCTGTATAACTGACTAAATTCAGTGAACTTGAATTAAGTGGCTTAATTGTTTCTGCCATGCTTCTTAAAAACTTAAAGCTTGCAAAACCAATGTGTGATCGTAAGTGAGGCACTGGTTTTGAGGCAGGAGTATTGCATTGATTACAGAATTGATGTATGACATATTTAACTTTGCATGCATTGTTGATGTAGAAAATGGGGATTCCAGCATTTGGTAATCATTTTAGATTTCAGATATTTTCTGTTAAAAACACATTTGTTTAGCCTTAACTATTACTACATTACTATTGAACTAGCTTCTCAATATCTTAAACTGACAGGAAAAAAACATTTTTCACGAAGATCAGTTGAAGTTAATTCTGTAACTTGAGGCAGTTACTTTTCAAACGACTTGGCCATTATTGCTTATATCTTGAACTTGAGTGTCTCAAAAATGATCCCTCAATCTCCATCTGAAACGGAGAATGAAGATTGTTCCAATATATGATCAGTGTAAACTGAGGATGGAGATTATTCCAATATGTGATGAAACACCAAAGTCCTTTACCTTGTGACCTAAATAAAATGGATTGAAACCCTTGTATTTAAGAAGGATGTTCGTTTGCTACAAACCGATTTGGAACTGTCTGATCACGCAAAAAGTATTTATGCCATTTGCACTTCTTGTTTTTCTGATTTTTGTCGAATCAGATGTGACTTCCTTCTGCAAACTCTTCCTTTCTAGTTTGATCATTTTTGGTCTTGGCATCACCCCTTGTCATCTCTTCCTCCTTTTCCTTAAGCCCCACTAAACTTTGAGGTTTTTGAGTTCTTAGTGGGGCAGTGTTCATGGAGAGTTGACATTTTCCTGGAGTATTGCCTCATTTGTTACATGTGTGAACCTTTAACAGGGAGTATTGATGAGTTGGTCAAGTCTTGGGGAAGCAGAGCTAGGGCTAGAGAGTGAATCAGCACCAAGACTAGTTCCACTTGTAACAGTGATACTGATACTGCTGAAGAGTGGTTTGACGCTTTAACCCAGGGAATTGAAACCAGGGATTCTTTATTTCCTCTGGCAGCATGAATTATCTCTCCAGCTACATATGCCCTGAATTCCAAACTTTTCCTTTGAGACATTCTTTGATCTAGCCATTGGTTACATTACCTAATCAATTTCTACGGTACAGTCTTAAATGTTGTCTGATAACACTTTTGAAATGGGATGCTTTAAAAGCTGTTCCATTTGTTGTAATTGAAAAAATTAGATCTGAGATTTTTCATTTTCTATGATTTCTGTATTCACTGGAAAACTTGTCAAAGGAATACCTATGTAAGAAATGAGAATTTTTAAAAAAGGTTGGTTTCTTAAAAAAACTGCAAGCAAAATCCCCCTAAACTCTCTAAAGCAATCCTCTATTCCATGCACGTATGTACATGAGCATTTTTGATTGCAGTAATGTATATAATGAAGCTAACTTTAACAGACCATGTGTTTTTTGGGATGGAGACAGGGAACTTGTAAATTAAGTTGTGCAACCGGTGTTGTTTCCATAGCTAGCCTACTCACCTTATATCAACTTATAGTTAGTGGGGGGAGGGGGGAGAAGGGACAGCTTTGAGAGCTTCCAGTCCATAGTCCAGTTGAGGCCCTACATTGACAATTAATACTGATTCTGGGCCACATCTCATGGCCGCCATGAATTAATGTTCGGCAGGAGAGGCCTGTGCTTGGGTTAATCCAGTAGGCTGCTGGTTTGTGAAAGAAGGGAAGGTATTGGCTCTTCCTTCTCAGAATATCTACCCAAAACAATGGCCTTCCATCCCACACCTTTTGTGCTTTGCCACATCCAATCCCTCTCCTTTCTTGCTCTGCCCAGCATGACTCTCTCGGGCCTGCCAACATAGATTTAGCTGGGTTTGGGTGCATCCATTTTCCTCTTTCTCCTGAGCCCTCGATAATCGCTGCATCAACTGCTGATGCTGGTGTGATGGAGAATTGCTGGTCTCCATTTTGCTGGCTGCTCAATGAATAGCAACCTCCTCTTGGATGGATGTCCTGCCTTGTGCTAATTGAAGGGCTACCAACCAAATATAAGTTGAAGTGGGTTGGAAATGGATTTGTTCTCCCTTTTATGGTAAGGGAGCCTGCCTCAGTGGATAATCCAGGTGAGATAGAGGTTCACCTGCCTCTCTTCCAACCTAGTTTACTGCATCAGGTGCTCCTGATGTGTTCTCTACATCAGAGAGAGCAAGCCTAAATTTAGGGAATGGTTCACCGAGCATCGCAGCCAGGCCCCGGGGGCTGACGGGACTTCCCAGTCACCACCCATTTTAATTCCTGAATTTCCTCCCATTGACCAGCCAGGTCATACCCTCCACCAGTCTTCACTATTCCTGCTCCTCGTATGTTGCCTGACACACTGTGCTTTTCCAGTACCACACTCTCGACTTGTCTTCACCTTTTTCCCCCAATTGACCACCCTGCCCCTGCCACCGCCTTTACCTGCAGCTCCCCCCACACCTGTCCCCAGGCCTGAAGAAGGGTTACACCCAAAGCATCGACTTCTCCACCTGATACTGCCTGGCATGAATTGTCCAAAATCCAAAACTTTTCCCTATGTTTGGAATCTGGATGCTGTAATTAACAGAAACCAATAGTAAACCAGAGATTCAGTACCTTTTGTAGCTGTTAATGAAATGTTTCAATAGATAATTCTTCAAAGAAGTTGCAACTGCTTTTGGCTTCCTGTCTTTTTTGAAGTGGGTAATAGTCATTTATAAAACCTGTAAATGAGAAATTGACCACTGTCGCAGAAAACCGCTTCATCTGTGTGAAGCAGAAAGTATTTTGAATCAAATCCGCACAGTCCAATAGTATGTGAATGATCTTGCTTCTATTTGGTAAAACTGCTAACCTTTTAAACCTGTTGTATGTTAGCTTGCCATTGAACATTAAAACCTGTAATTATCTTTGGAATATTTGATTTGTTGTGGGCTCATTAACTTCTGCTTTTATTTGCTCTTGAAATAGGAGTGTCATTGGTATTTATTACCCATCCTTAAATTTCCCTGGAGCAGATTATATAAACTCTTTCACAGATGAATTTATTAATTATCAACTTGTGAATATTTAATCTCCACGATTTGGTTTTGCTCACCTTTGTGAAGAGAATCATTTGTTTTGATTGTAATGAAATGATTCTCTGCACATAAGAATTTGCTTTCTACAGCATGATTTAACCCCCTTAAGACTCTATTAAAGTGTGTAGAGAAGATTTAATAAATGTTCAATGACTGGCAAAACGTTTGTTTTAAAATTTGAAAAATCCAAATGTTGATTCTCTGCTAACATGAACTGTGCCTCCAGCGACATGGGTCCTAAGTTCCAAGTTGCTGCTTTTTGATCAAACCCATCTGTTTGATCAAGCCTTCAGTTATATGACCTAATACCACTTTTTTTTATGCTACGGCCTTAAATGTTTTCTGATAACACTCTTGAAGCTCCTTAGGATGTTTTTAAAATCTGGTCTGTAAATGTACATTGTTTCAAAGACCAGTGGTTCTGTTTCAGGAAAACTAATTCAGCTCTTGAATCATGCTGGGCAGTACTGTATCAAGTATGCAGAATTCTCCAAAATCCTTATTGCTGCAAATGTATCCTGTAGTTTGTGAAAATACTTGTCAGATCTTTATATATACATCAAATGTGGATTTTAAAAAACATATATTGTAAAATCCCATCTCAGTCTTAAACCATATTAACCTTCATTTGAGGAAGTGCTCCATTGTCAGAGTTTTAAATCTTTTGTTTTATATGTACTGCCCTATTCACCACTTCATGCAAATTATGTAGAACTTTGCCTGGTGAGTAATCTTGTGTAAGACTTTTTTACAAGGTTTCTTTCCGTCTATAACTTGGCATTAAAATAATGACTCTGGCCTCAAGGCTTGTCCTTCAGTTTTCAGAAGTTAAAGACTATTTTCCAATACAGCATGACACTAAAAATTAAAGGGACAATATTGAAAACAAAATATTTTAACGTTTCTATTTACTAGCTATTCAAATGATTGGACCTGTGGGGCTACCTATAGGTAGTCAAAATGGTTGACGATCCAGTTGGACAGTGAAAACCCTGTTCAATTTCCTATTTGCTCAGGAGGTAGTTTTCCATGAGTACATATACACCCTCTGACTGATGTCCAGAGTTCATGTAGTGATATCCAGATATATGTCCAGCCAGCAGCATTAGTGTTGCCCTGAAGCTGAGACAGGCAACTCTGATTTTATGCATGTTGGCCATCTTGTCCTATGTTTGAGTTTTGGAAGGTTTGAAAAATTGGGTTGGGTGACATCTGTTAAGTCCAAACCAATCCTCAGCCAAAGTCAAAGTAGCCTCTTTTTGCTGGAGCATTCCATTTAGAAATATGGATGAGAATTGCTGTTGATTTCCCTATCACTCTCACCAAGATCGGCTAACTGGATGCAGATATTTTAAGGCTGATTCATTTGAGCTTAGCCATTGTAGTTCATGAATTTAGAATTGTAATTTCCTGCCTGTCATATTATCCAATGTGTCCTGATAGTTCAAGCTTTAAGATTTGCAACTTCTGTAGGATAATTTTGAACCTATTGCCTGTATTTTCCTTTAGAAGTTTAACCCTAGAAAATACAGCTGTGTAGGTCACTTAATGGTCTGGACTACTATTTGAAATGTGGTATTGCAGTGTTTTCAGTATTCATAGCCATTGTGTCAAGAAATCAAGGCCAGGTCTGATATCTAGCCATGCCTCTGCCATTGCATCATTCTGCCATCTGTTGAAAAGGGCAGCTGAATGCTGCAAGTGGTCTAGGATTCCTTTAATGGGTCTGCATTTGCGTTTCTCCAGTCTCCAGTTGTTGTTACTTTGCCAACTTGCTTCAGTGGTCAAAAGCTCAGCTTGGGTTACTGTAGGAAAATGCTGGGCAGTAGCTGTGGGGCCTATGAGCTGTGAATGGCCATGCGTACCCATGCTTTAGTGTAGTAAGCTTTGATTTATTTTCCCATCAAATCTTATGCAGCCAACTCTCATTTCTGTTCTTATGGGTATTAGGCACCTTCTGGTACCTCACCTGACTGTTAGCTGTATATATGCGTGAACATTATCCAGCTATTCAACGATGAACAGTGACACGATTTTATCTCTATTTGGAGAATGTGTCAATACATAAAGCCATAAGAAATAGGAACAGGAATAGGCCATTTAGCCCTTTAAGCCTGTTCTGCCATTCAATAGGATCATGGCTGATCCGACATTTCTCATGTCCACTTTCTGCCCTTTTCTTGGTTTTCCTATTGATCAAGAATCAATCTCCACCTTAAATATACACAGACTCTGCCCCCACAACTCTGGCTAGGAATCTCCAAATGAGATTTTAGTGGCTTTGTGATTGAAGTAATCATGAATGATGATGTATCAACTCCTTGGGACCATGTGCCAATAAAACTAACTGGGAATGCTGTGCTTGGAGCTATCATCATCCTAGGGTATATGACTCAGCCATTCACGTCATGAATTACTGACCCATTTACTGATCAGCCAGTTTTGTTTTCAGTAAATGTCCAAGACTGCCAGATGAGTCTAAATTATATATGTTCTAAATGGTTAAACAACTTGAAAAATATTTTTACATGGGAAAAAATTAGGAGGGAAGATGATGAAAATGGGGCGGCGGTTAGCACTGCTCCCTCACAGCTCCAGGGACCCGGGTTCGATTCCAGCCTTGGGTGACTGTGCAAACTCTACACAGACATTCTCCCCGTGTCTGTGTGGATTCCCTCCAGGTGCTCTGGTTTCCTCCCACAACCCAAAGATATGCAAGTTAGGTGAATTGACTATGCTAAATTGCCTGTAGTGTTCAGGGATGTGTAGGTTAGGTGCATTAGTCAGGGGTAAATGTAGAGTAATAGGGTAGGGGAATGGGTCTGGGTGGGTTACTCTTCGGAGGGTTGGTGTGGACTTGCAGGGCCAAAGGGCCTGTTTCCACACTGTGTAGTGATTCTATACTTATCAGCCATGATTAAATGGCGGAGCAGACTTGATGGGCTGAATGGCCTAATTTCTGGTCCTATATCTTATGGTCTGAGTAGATTCAGTGGTAAGTTTTTGAAAGCATAGGAACCTGAAAAGCAAAGATTTTAAGGACTATGTAGAATTAATTGAATTGTCCTTTTCTTAAGCGCTAAGACTGTCACAAAGGGATAAATGGTCTCCTGTGCTGCATGACTGAACAGGCACGTGCACTTTTCTTGTATACTACTCTGACAGAATTGCAGAGGCAATGGAGTTAAAGCATTTAATGGCTTTTAAAGTTTTTTTTAAAAATACCTTGTTTTAGGCTACGTTTACAGACATCCAATTATAGGCATTTTATCTGTCATGCTAGTGGACAGATATGTTTGAGGTTGTGCAGTGGACTTTGGTTATGGTGATCAGCCTCAATAATTCCACATGATCATTACTAATAACTAACTACTATACTCGTTACATCTGAGTTTCAGGCAGAGTTTTGAAGAGGGATGAATGGAATTTTAATTATTCTGGTACAAATATAGTTCAAGAAAATGTTATGTTAATTTGTGGTGCTTGATGGCTTGTTCTGCAATGTGTGTGTGTGTGTGTGTGTGTGTGTGTGTGGTGAAGATAGAGTAGCTGCAGACAGATGCTGACATTCAAATCTCTTTCCTTTTTGCAAGTAAAAATTGTATCAAGCTCAAACAGATGGCTTTACTTTTTGATTTGATTTAGTGTCACGTGTATTGTGATACAGTGAAAAGTGTTTTATGTGCTATGAAAGCAGATCGTATATAGAGAATGTAGAATACAGTGTTACAGCTGCAGCGAAGGGGCAGGGACAAAAAATCAGCATTAACTTTTTTTGAGAGGTCTGTTCAAAAATCTGAAAAGAGCAGGAAAGAAGCTGTTCTTTAATCTGTTCGTATGTGGATTCAAACGTTTATATCTTCTGTGCGACAGAAGATGATGAAGAGAGTATAACTGGGATGGGAGGGGTCTTCTTTAGGTTGGCTGCTTTCCTGAGGCAGTGGGAAGAATAGATGGAGTAACTGAATAGAAGGATAGTTTGTGTAATGGAACTGGGCTGTGTTCACCAATCAGAATCGTAGTACAGAATCCCTACAGTGTGGAAACATGCCATTCGGCCCATCAAGTCCACATCAACCCTCAGAGCATTCCGCCCAGACCCACCCCCGGACTCATCCTGTAACCCTGCATTTCCCATTGCCGATCCACCTAGCCTGCATATCCCTGGACACTGAGGGCATTATGGAATGGCCAATGCACCTAACCTGCAAGTCTTTGGACTATGGGAGGAAACTGGAGCACCCAGAGAAACCCACGCAGACACAACAAATGTGCAAGTTCCACACAGACAGTCATTGGAGAGTGGAATTGAACCTAAGTCCCTGGTGCTATGATGCAACTGAGCCACAGTGCCGCCCCAAATCTCGGTAGTTTGTTGCACGGCTTGGGCACAGCTATTGCCATTTCACATTAATGCATCCAGACAGGATGCTTTTTCTAGGGCATCTATGAAAATTGTTAAGGATATTTGTGGACAAGCTGAATTTCTTTATCCTCAGGATGTAGAGGTATTGTTGAGTTTTCTTGAACCATCGCTTTGACGTGGATGAACTAAGACAGCTTGTTGGTGATCATCACTCCCAGCAACTTGATGCTGTCGAACATCTCCACCTCAGCACCCTTGGTGCAGACGGGGCATGCCCTCCACTCTACTTCCTGAAGTCGATAGCCAACTCCTTCATTTTGCTGATGTTGTTAGAGAGCTTGTTGTCTTTACACCATGCTGCTAAGCACTCAGTCCCTTGCCTGTACACTGTCTTGTTATTGTTTGAGATCCGATCTGCAATGGTGGTGTTGTCAGCAAATTTGTAAATGGAGTTTGAGCGGAATTTGGCCATACAGTTGTAAGTGTACAAGGAGTACAGTAAGGGGCTGTGTGTGCAGCCATGCAGGACGCCAGTGCTGACCATTACCGTGGAAGATGTGTTGTCACATTCTTACTGATTGTGGTCTATGGGTCAGGAAATCAAGGATCCAGTTACAGAGCCAGGGACCTGAGATCTTTGGAGTTTGGAGATGAGTTTGTTTAGAATTATGATGTTGAAGGTGAAACTATAGTCTATAAGTAGGAGCCTGGGGTGATTGTTAGGGCCAAAGAGATGGCATTTGCCCTGGCCTTATTTTGCAATTCACCTATTGGTGAAGCAATGTCAGTTTCATGAACTGCCATCAAATGCTGTTTGGTGTAAGGCTAGTGTGACTGTTGATTTGGAGACCTTCTGCTTTCTAAGGCCCTTTTAACTTTGTATTACGTAAGACCTGAGTCAGTGTCGCTTGATGGATCTTTTACAGCCAGCTCTAAATCTAATGTAAAGTTGATAGAATGTACTAAGGGTGGTTGACAGTAAGGTTCTTTTTGAGGAACTGGAGCAATGTAACACTCTCTAAAATGGATTGAAATTTATTTCCTCCTATTTCTCATTTTCATGCTGCTTTTCGGAGATGTAGAAAATGTAGAAGATAGGAGGAGGCAGCTTGGCCCTTTGAGCCTGCTCTGCCATTTCATGCGATCGTGGCTGATAATCAAACTCCGTACTCTGTTCTGCTTTCTCCCCATACCTTTTGAATCCTGTAGCCCCAAGAACTGCATTGAACGCCTTGAAAACTTCATCCAAAACAGTGTTAGTTTTCTAACTGATTCCCAGCTCTACCTCACCATCACTTCTGCTGGCTCCTTCACCATTGCTGAGTTAGCACACTGCTTATACAACAACTGGGGGAGGATGACCTGAAAATTCCTCCAATGTAAGTACTGGAAGGAATGAAACTATTGTTTTGTGCCCCCACTTTAAACTTCAGTCCACAGTTTTTAGATTAGATTAGACTAGATTACTTAGTGTGGAAACAGGCCCTTCGATCTAACAAGTCCCCGCCGAACCCATTCCCCTACTTTTACCCCTTCACCAAACACTACGGACAATTTAGCATGGCCAATTCACCTAACCTGCACATTTTTGGACTGTGGGAGGAAACCGGAGCACCCGGAGGAAACCCACGCAGACACGGGGAGAATGTGCAAATCCACACAGTCAGTCGCCTGAGATGGGAATTGAACCCGGGTCTCTGGTGCTGTGAGGCAGCAGTGTTAAACATTGTGCCACCGTGTTACTGACTCTGCCTCTCCGAACATTTAATGATTTAAGCCAGTTTGTTCAAAACCTTGGTGATGCATTTGACTGAGATGAACTTCCAATCTAAATTTTTCCATCTATTTCCACTCCCATAATGAAACACCTTTTTCACCCCCATTATCAGGTTATCTGCTGTTTAAAACTCTTGCCAGGTCTTGTTGCCTCTAGACTCAACTAGACTGGCACACACTTTGCTAGTCTCTCTCGTTCTGCCCACTATAAACTTGAAGAAAGTGTGGACTGCAGATGCTGGAGATCAGAGTCAGAAAGTGTGGCGCTGGATAAGCACAGCCAGCTAGGAGCGGATAGGTGAGAAGGAAGATGGACAGGGAGAACAGTTCAAGAGTGCCATTCCAAGTTGCAGGGTTGGATCTGGGATAAGGTGGGGGGAGATGAGAAAACTAGTGAAATCAGCATTGATGCCATGTAGTTGGAGGGTCACAAGGCGACAGATAGTTCAGTTCAAGAGGGCATTGCAGAGTTGGAGGGTTGAATCTGGGATAAGGTGGGGGGGAAGGGGAGATGATGATTTCACTAGTTTCATGAATTCCATGTGGTTGGAGGGTTCTAAGGTGGAAGATAAGGTGGTGTTCCTCCAGGCGTTGCCATCATTTGGCAGTCAAGCTAGCCCAGGACTTGTATGTCCTTGGTGGATTGGGAGGGGGAGTTAGTGTTAAGCCATTGGGTGGTGGGGTTAATTAGTGTGGGTGTCCTAGAGATGTTCTTTGAAATGTTCTGCAAGTTGGCGTCCTGTTTCCCCAATGTAGAGGAGACCACATCAAGGACACAGATGAGGTGTTTGGATGTGCAGAAAATTCTCTGCTGGATGTGGTAGGATCCTTTTGGGGTCTTGGATGGAGGTAAGGAGTGTGGTGTGGGTGCAGGTTTTATACCTCTTGCTGTGACAAGGCAAGATGCTTGGATTGGAGTCTGGGTTGGAGGGGTAGGGTGGGGCATGGACCTAATGAAGGAGTCACGGAAGGAATGGTCTCTGGAATGCTGATGAGGGTGGGGAGGGAAATATACCTCTGGTGGTGGGGTCTGACTGTAGGTGGAGGATGATATAATGTATATGGAGATTGGTGGGGTGGAAGATGAGGACTGGGGGGTTCTGTCATTGGTGCAGTTGGAGGGGTGGGGGTGTGGAAAGTGGAGGAGATGCGCTGCAGGGCATTGTTGACCATGTGGGAGAGGAAATTATGATCCTTGAAGTAGGAGGTCATCTGGGATGTTTCGAAGTGGAATGGTCCTCCTGGGAGCAGATGTGGTGGAGGCGGAGAAATTGGGAGTAAGGGATAGCGTTTTTACAGGAGGCAAAGTGGGAGGAGGTGTAGTCCAGGTAGCTGTGGGAGTCTGAGTTTGAAGTAGATGTCTGTGTTAAGTTGGTTGCCGGAAATGGAGATGAGAGGTCCAGGAAGGGGAGGGAGGTGTCCGAGATGGTCCATCTGAACTTGAGGTCAGGATTGTGAAATTGACAGTTAATCAACATCCCAGAGAATATCTCTGGGGAACGCACATTAAACAAACCCACTGCCCTTGGGCCAATCACTTCAACTCCCCCTCCCACTCTGCCAAGGACATGCAAGTCCTGGGCTGCCACCACCGCCAAATCCTAGCCACCTGGAGGAACAACACCTCATCTTTGCCTTGTGACCCTCCAACCACACGGCATTAACGCTGATTTCACTAGTTTTCTCATCTTTTCTCCCCCACCCCCACCTTATCCCAGATCCAACCCTGCAACTTGGAATTGCAGTCTTGAACTGTTCTCCCTGTCCATCTTCCTTCTCACCTATCTGCTCCATCCTCCACTCTGTCCTATCACCTTCAGCCCCTACCTTCCTCCACCTATTTTATTCCTAGTCACCTCCCCAACTCACTCAGCCCCCTTGGGCCCCCCACATTCCTGATGAAGACCTCATGCTCAAAATGTCGACTCTCCTGTTCCTTGGAAGCTGCCTGACCAGCTGTGCTTTTCCCAGCACCCCTATAAACTTGAGGCCATCAAAGCTCTGAAGCCTTGCAACAACTCCCATTCCTCTGTTACCCATGTGCTCAATAATTCACATTAGCTCCTCGTCAAATAATGTTTTTGACTTTAAAATTCTTATCCTTGTTTCCTCGTGTCCCACAATGCTCAGATGCTGTAATCCTACTCTCTTGTGCACCCCCAGTTATAATTGCTGCACTTTGGTGCAAGTGCCTTTGGATTGACTAGGCCTCAAGCTCTGGAATTCACTTTGTGTGTATCTGTTTGCCTCTCTTTCTTTAAAGTCCCCTTAAAATGTTCCTCTGACCACACTTTTTGTAATTTGAAAGTAGTCTGCCTTTTCATGTGGCTTGCTGCCATACTTTAATTTATAATTTTCCTATGGAGGATTTTGTAATATAATAAAATGTCTGGCACAGACAGATGTTACACCTAGTCTATTTGGTAGGTTTCTGCTATATCTAACTGAGGGGTGAAATTGGTTTGTGAATGTGCAATATACTTTCTCCATGTTGGTATGGTGAAGTGTTTCAATTGCTGAAGCTATGGTTTCTGCTTCTCCAGGGAGAAAGTGAGGACTGCAGATGCTGGAGATCAGAGCTGAAAATGTGTTGCTGGAGCAGCGCAGCAGGTCAGGCAGCATCCAGGGAACAGGAGAATCGACGTTTCGGGCATAAGCCCTTCTTCCTGAATGTCGATTCTCCTGTTCCCTGGATGCTGCCTGACCTGCTGCGCTGTTCCAGCAACACACATTTTCAGCTCGTTTCTGCTTCTCCATTCTACATTTATTAAAGGTTTTCAACTTCATAATGATTTAACAATCTTATACTTAGCTGGTTAACTAGTGTTTAAAAGGCAAAGTTTCTTTTTTTCGGAGATAGTGAGAACTGCAGATGCTGGAGAAGTCAGTTGATAAACTAGAAAAAGCACAGCCAATCAGGCAGAATGGCCTGCTGTATTTTTACTAGCGCCACACTTTATTGACTCTGTGCTTCTTTTGCTGGTATTTGCTTAGATGCAATTTCAGAAATCTAGCTGTGTGACACCATTTGCAATAGCCGTACCTATAACCATTATTTACTGGGTGATAATGCTGCTGCTTTCTCCCTGAAAGCTCTGTGGGTGTACCTACACATCATGGACTACAGCGCTTCAAGGAGGTAACTCAAAATGACCCTTTTAGAGATGGGCATTAATTGTTGTCCTTGTCAGCAATGCTTAGACTTTGTAAATAAATAATAGAAATTCTTTAACACTAATGAGCTTCTCAGTTGTGTTTAAACGCTTCCACAGAATTTGCAGCATCTGTGAACTGCTGACCTCTTGCTTTTAAAGTGTAAATTTTACTTGTTAATCATTCTCATTCTAGGCCCATAGTAACTGCATTAGTGAGTGTGCTAAACGAATAATTTGGAAAAGCAAGTAGTCAGTCTATACTCTTCCCAGCACTCGACAGCATCCAAGAAGGTTATTTGCACAATACAGCTCTTTAGAAGGACTATCCAACTAATCCTACTCACTTGTTTTTTCCCATCACCCTGTAATTTTGTCTCCTTCAAATATTTATACAATTCCTGTTAGAAAGTTAGTTTTGACTCTGCTTCAATCGTCCTTCAAGCTAGTGCATTCCAGATGATTGTAAGTTGCTGTTCCTTCAAAAGGAAAACTCCTTGTGTTCTCTCTTGTTCTTTTGCCAATGGGTTTAAAACTGTGTAGCTTGGATCCCAATTGGGGAAGTGGTGGTGCAGTGGTATTGTAAAGGACTAGTAAGTCAGCGGCCCATCTAATATTCAGGGGTCATGAATTAAAATTCTAACCTAGCAGCTGTGGAATTTCATTTTGTTTTTAAAAACAACACAATTTGGTTCCCCTTGCCATGAAGCAAAGGAAATCTTCCCTCCTTGCCTGGGTTGGGCCTGCATGTGACTCCAGAACCATAGGAACGTGCAAGTGCTCTGCAAGCCACTCATTTAGAAAAGAATTCTGGCCTTGCATGCTAGACCCATATCCTGTGGCAGAATGAAAAAGAAAAAAACTTCCACTTGAAAAATTTTCAACTTATTCATTCTATTAAAACTATTCATAGATGTAAACACCTCAATTTAATACTCTTTCTCATTCTTCAGTCCCTAATTTCTGGTACCATGTGATGTAAATTTGTTCTGCACTCTCTCTTCAAGACCTTAATCAAAGTATTCCATTTTTTTTTTAATTTTTAAAAAATGTTTCAGAAGTGGATCGATGGAATATTTAGCTCTCCTAATTTCTTCTCTGGATACATTTGCATCTAATTGTGGGTGTGTGTATGTGTGTGACAATGATGCAGATATGGAGTACGTTAGCCGTAAAATATTTCATTGACTTTCACCAGTGTATTCATATTGTCTGTTTCTTTCTTTGGCTCTCACTGTCATTCCTTTACAGTATTCTTAAACTCATTCTTTTTTTTTCTCACCTTTACCTAGATCTAGTTCCAAGTTGTTTGTGGCTCCAAAGATACTGAGACTTCTCCTGTAAATTGCCATTTGTGAATGTTTGGGTATAGTGTGACTGACCTGTAGTAACACCAGAATGAAGCCTGTTTAATCTGCTGGTTCTTGTTCTGGGGATGCTGAAGTAATTGTACATCCAGTACTGACAGATGCTAATGTCCAGATTAACACCTCTTGCAATCAATATTGTTTTTGTGCAACATCAAATTCTAAAGCCTCTCTCACCTTGATCGATAATAAATGACACATTTGAAATAATTTGTGAAAACAAAACAATATTTCATGGTACCCAGCAAAAAAAAAACACCTTGTGCTTCATTTAGACTGTTACAAACCTACAGTATTGGGAATTGGAATGAGTTGTTTTTGTCCTACTTTCACAGTTGCAGACTTATAAGTTTCAGCTATATTTGTGATAGTTGTGTTTTGCAGTGTAGGAGATGAACTTGTTTCTTTATTATAAGTCTTTGAGTAGACTTAATCTGGTGCGTAACATGATCACAAGCAGTAGTATATGATTACAGAGCTGGAATACATTAGTGTTTAGATCATGCAGCATGCAATTAATATTTAAAGCTACTTTATTAATAAAAGATCAATGTGCTGGATTGAGGCCATGGTCAGTATTGATTATCCTGCACTGGGGACTGTTGTTGGGCCAAGCATGTCATTTATCTTAGTGAAACTTGTTTCTGAGCTGCCACAATGATGTTTTCCTAGATTTTTCACATTTTTCCTAGATATGACCGACTTTCCCACAGATATCGTACCTCAGATTTAAGTGGTAGGTGCCTACTGTGTCAATGGAAGCATCTAAATGTCTGCCTTCAGATGATGAATTTGATTGCTGCGGTCTTGAATTATGCTGAAATCTGGTGGAACTTCCAGGCTGGCTAAGATAGAGAATTCCCTTGCATTTGCAACCTATTCTTCCTGTTGTTTCCATAGCTGCTACTCCACTACCTTATTGCTTTTGCATAACATTTTGGTCTGGGTTTTAATGTTCCATAACCCTGCTGTGAATCTGCGTCTCAGGATTGATTTCTAAGCCGGTACTATAACCACTCTGATGAAACAGTTTCTTTTGTGAGAATGTAATCTTTTATAGTCTCACTTGGTAACCACCTCCTTTCATGTTAGCTGATACTGTATGACTGACCTGTGAAAGCAGCATAATGACTGACTAGACTTCTCTGCTCCATTTAATAATGGGTTACAAGATGGCAATGCACTCCATTGTCTGACCTTTTCTTAACTCTATAACCTCCTGCAATCCTACAAATATCTGTGCTAATTCAGTTCTGAGCTCTTGTGTACCCCAAGTTTTAATTGCTCCACCTCAATGCTACATACAGTCAGCTGTGAAGGCTGTTATTTGCAGAATTCTTCTCTGAACCTCTCCACCACTCTCCCTATCTCTCCACTTTAAGATGCTGTTCAAAACTTGCTTCACTTCTCCTAATATCTGCAAACTCCCCTGTGAAACGTCTTGAGGTGCTTTACTACATTGGAGGCACTGTGTAAATATAAATTGTTGTTGTATTTGCACCTCACACACATGCTTATGGTATGCAGCAGGAACCATTTGCTGCTGGTGTTGGTTTCTAAAAATATTGTGAAACTGCTGACTTCATGAGATGGCTGATATACCTACTGATCTATACCTGAAGGGAAAAGAGTGGAGCTTTGAGAACACAGGAAATAGTTTATAACATTTAACTTAAAATGTGATTAATACTGTTGCTTTGCAAACATATCCATATATAAGTGATGCAGAATATCATTGGTTCTTAGTTGGGTTTTAATTAAGATTGTACCTTTCTTGTTGGATAGAGCTCTTAAGGATAGTGGAATCAAGGCTTATGGGGGTAAGACAGGAACAGGACACTGATTGTGGATGATCAGCCATGATCATAATGAATGGTGGTGCTGGCTTGAAGGGCAGAATGGCCTACTTCTGCACCTATTGTCTTTTGAAATATATCATTGCAAAATAGTGCTATTAAAAGTGGTGTGATGTGACTTAATAAGTAAAGGCTTGCCCAATGTAGAATAAATGGGGTAAAGACCAGGAAAGTCTCCAATTTTAAATTCTGATCTCTATTGTGATAGTTGTTCTTAATCAGGTTTACATTTGATCTTGATATCCACTGGAAAATGTCATTTCAGATTCCCATTCCTATTCCTTTAACTTAAACTTTTATTAAACAGTTTGTAAGGAAACAGGAAAAATCTTTTGGCATTATCTTAAATGGAATCATGATGCAGAGAGATCTGTACTCTGCTGTACAGGTTTCAATAAAGGTCACATGCTAGTGTGTAAAATGAGGAAACAAAAGTAAATCTTTGGATTTTGTCCAAAGACAAACACACAGTAGAGGTATTTTCAGTTTTTGTCCAAGGCCCAAGGTCATACTTGATGAATGGCTTATATTGCATTGGGCACAGTTTCCTGGTTGACTTTCCATTTTCTAACCTATAAACCTGTACTCTCCCTTTTGTCCTTATGCTTGTTCACTTATAGTGGCTCTCAATTCAGCAATGCTTCAAGCTTACAATTCCTGTTCTGGTGGTCAAATTCCTCCTTGGCCTCACCCATCTGTTTCTCTGCAATCTCCTCCCAGACTTTCCACAAACTCAATTCTGGTCTCTTGTGCACCTTTGATTTCTTTCATTCTACCATTGTTGACTTTCAACTACTTGTATCTAGAACTCAAACATTTGTACCTAATACCTCCCCCTGCCCAGTTCTCTTTTCTCTTCTATACTACTTTAAAAGTGGCGTTTGTTCACATATTCTAATATCACTTGTGGCTCAGTGCCAACTTTTGACAGATGGCACTCCTTGAGCAGCTTGGAATATTTATGATTCCATTTTACAGCCCACGTAAATATTGAAGGAAATGAGAATAATAAGAGAAGGTTAGGCCTTCTGTTGCAGCAAATTCACTGCGGTGCTTTTTTTTCCCCCCTGAGATGAAGGCAAGGGTCGCTTGTGGTAGTGGTAGTGTCCCTATCTCTGGGCCAGAAGCTTGGGTTCAAGGTCAACCTGCTTCAGAGGTGTGTCATAACATCTGACCGGATTGATTAGAAGTATCTCTGAGGACTGGTTTAGGGATTGTCTACATGGCTTTGTCCGTAGTAAATCAAATCTCATTAACTTGATTTGAGTTATTTGAAGAAGTACCGAAGAGGATTAATGAGGGCAGAGTGGTGGATGTGATCTGTATGGACTTCAGTTAGCTTTCAACAAGGTTCCTCATGGTAGGCTGGTTATTAATGTTTGATCAGATGGAATGAGGAGAACTACCCTTTTGGATACAGAAATGGTTCGAAAGTTGGAGACACAGGATGGTGGTGGAGGGGGGGAAAAGTATAAAACTAGGGGGCACAGGTTTAAGGTGAGAAGGGAAAGATTTAAAAGGGACCTAAAGAGGTGTCTTTTTTTTTTACACAGGGTGGTGCATGTATAGAAGGAGCTGCCGTAGGAAGTGGTGGAGAGTGTATATGAGTAGGAAGGATTTAGAGCAATATGGGCCAAGTGCTGGCAGATGGGACTAGATTTATTTAAGATATCTGATTGACATGGATGAGTTTGACCAAAGGGTCTGTTTCCATGCAGTACAGTTGATTAGATTACATAGTGTGGAAACAGGCCCTTTGGCCCAACAAGTCCATACCGACCCTTCGAACCAGAACCATTCCCCTACATTTACCGCTTCACCTAACACTATGGGCAATTTAGCATGGTCAATTCACCTAACCTGCACATCTTTGGACTGTGGGAAGAAACCGGAGCACCCGGAAGAAACCCACGCAGACACTGGGAGAATGTGCAAACTCCACACAGCCTGAGGCAGGAATTGAACATGGGTCTCTGGCGTTGTGAGGCAGCAGTGCTAACCACTGTGCCACTCACTGACTCTATGAAGGGAGACCAGAAGGCCTGGGTTCAATCTCATCTGCTCAAGAGGTGTGTCACAATACATCTGGACAGGTTGATTTTAAAAACATTGGACCCTTCATCTCTCATACTTTTTTAATGGTAAGTCTTTTTAATTGGATTTCATAAGGTGAAGGATGAAAGTCTTCACGAAGATGAAAAGTTTGTGATAAGTTACATAGTTATTGTTTTAATTGGTAGTGTTCAGTAACACATTTGAGGTGATTACAACAAGAATTGAGGGGGACCATCAGAAGAGCAAACTGCTTTATACAGAGCATGGTTAGAATGTGTAATTTTCTACCACCAAAGAAAGATATGGAACAGGGTTTCTAATGTCTTCTGAGGAAGTTTAAATGTAAATAAGATAGCAGCAATAATCACTACAAGGAGTAATACTTTAGATTGCTCATTCCAAAAATCACAGGTGCAGATCTGGACTGATGTCCTGTTTGTGTTTTAGTTGAAATTGCATGAGAATGAGGGTCAAGAATCAGTGACATGCCTTTAATTTAGGCTCGCACTGATCTTCTATCTATATGTTCATGTGATATTTGATATGACCAGTTTCTTTAATTTGAAAGAAAAACTTGTATCTCCATTGTGTCTACCTTGACCTCTGGATATCCAAAGAAACTGCCAAAGTAGTACTTCTGAAATGTAAGTTGTGTTATAATGTATGAAAACATCAATTTACTTTTTTTTTTGTTTTTTACCTTTTTAATATGTGCAATGTGATGACCACAAGTTAATCAGTTTTTAGTGATACTGGTTGAAGGATGAATATTGACCAGGAGAACGCCACTAATTGAGTCTTTTGCGCCAGCTTGAGAAGGCAGCCAGGACATGAGCTTAATTCTTACCTCTAACCAAGCAGCTACCTCTCAGGCGAGATTTTGAGTCCTTGTCTTGTATGGAACTGGAACCAAAATCTCTGACACAGGGATGAGGAACCACTGTTGATTGAAGGGTAAAACCTTGAGCTGTTGAATTGGGTGCTGAGGCTGTAGCAGAGTTGTGCAGCTAAGTTGTGTTTTAATAAATACTCAGAGGTTACTAAGGGGGCTAGTCAGAATATGGTTACAAAGTGGTGTCTACAGACTGCAGTGCTAAATCAAAGACCTGAGGATTACATAGTGCCATCCTGTTGGTATATAGCACATGCCTCTCAAAAGCATGCTGGAAAAATAACCAGAAGAATGAGTATCTGGTGCAAATTTGCCTTGATACCTTGAATCTATAACACTATATGGAGTTTTTAGTTGTTGTTGTGACTTGTGCCTTCCTATTAATTGTAATGTTGTGAGTTGACTTTGATTAACAGGATGAAAGCTCCTAGTTTGAATTATGCATATCTTAGTAAAAGATCCACAATTCCCAAGCCCAATTGAAGAGCTTCCTTCTTTTTGCCAAACTCTCAGGTGTTCTGTAAAGACTGAAGATAGATACCAGATTTATGGAAATCTTATGTGACAATTAACTGAAAAGTCCAAGTATTTGTCAGTAAAGTGAATGCCATTCCTCCTTCATCACTCTAGTCCAGTAAGATGCACATAGTTCAACAGTTTATTCTGAGTAATTAGTTCCATTATTTTGCATACATACGTTCTATATTTTGATAATGGGTATCATGAACTAACTATAGTTTACATCTGCTCGAAGATTCTGGCTTGTTGATTTCTTTGCAATGATATTTTGTATTTTGAAAATCTCCTGTCTGGTTACTTGTACTTCTGCGTGGAAATGGAGTAAATGGACATTTTATTATTAAAACTAAGCTCATTACATGGTAAACCTTCTGAGTTTTCAAATTACAAAATTAATATTGTACCTCCTGAAGACCACCAGCCTTCAGAACTTTTTGATCTTAACCATGTCGACCCAGAAGTGGATTGATGCTGCTATTAGTCTGGGGTTATTTATACTTAGTGACTGCTGACGGGAAGAGAATGACACAACTGTATTCCAAGGCTACCTCTATGGTTAAGATGCCTTAATTAATAGAGGGAGGCAGTGATTTAGTGGTAATGTCACTGGACTAGTAAGCCAGAATCCTAAACTAATGATTGGGGACATGAGTTTGAAACAAAATCAAAAATTACTAGAAAATCTTAGCCGGTCTGTCAGAGAAATCAGCATTAACATTTCGAGTCTGCAATCCTGAAGCAGGATCACTGGACCTGAAATGTTAACATCTCTCAGATGCGGAGATTTTCCAGCGATTTCTGTGTTTCAGATTTCCAGTCATTTTTGATTTTATTTTTGGACATGGGTTTTAATCCCATTGTAGTAGATGGAGAAATTTGAATTCAACAAAATTCAGAATAATGATCTGCCTTAATGGTGACTAAGTAACCAGTGTTGATTATTATAGAGTTAGTCATACAGCATAGCAACAGACCCCTCGGTTTAACTCTTCCATGCTGATCAGGTATCCCAAACTGAACTAGTCCCATTTGCCTGAATAGGGTCTATATACCTCCTAAACCTTTCCTATTCATATACCTGTCCAAATGTCTTTTAGATGTTATAATTATATCTGCCTCTCCCATTCCATCTAGCAGCTCATTCCATATAAGCACCACCCTCTGTATGAAAAGAAAATCCCTATTTTTAAAGTTTCCCCTCTCACCTTAAACCTATGCCCTTTAGTTTTGGACTTTGCTATGCTTAGAGAAAGACCTTCCCTTTTCACCCTATCCATGCCCCTCTTAACTTTATAAACCTCTATAAGGCCACTCCTCAGTCTTCACTTCAGGGGAAAAAAGTTCCAGCCTATCCATTCTCTCCAGTCCTGGTAATATTCTTGTAAACCTTTTCTGCTCTCTTTTCTAGTTAACAATATCCTTCCTATAGCAGTGCAACCAGAATTGTATGCAGTATTCTAAAAATGACTACACCAATGGTCCTATGCAGCTGCAACATGACATCCCAACTTCTATACTCAGTACTCTGACCAATAAAGGTAAGCGTGCCAAATGCCACCTTCACCTGTTTACTTGCAATGCCACTTTCAAGGAACTATGTATCTGCACCCTTAGGTCCTTCTATTCAACAACGCTCCCCAGAGCTCTAACATTTTAACTGTGCAAGTCCTGCACTGGTTTGTTTTTTAAAAAACCCATCTGGTTCACTAATGTTACCAAGTGTGCATCATGGCAACATTGGACCTAGTATGGCACCAAGGAGCCTGTAGTAGAACTGATGGGTGGGAATCAGAGGGAAACCTCTCCAGTAACTGGATTTGCACTGCTATGACAAAACAGTTCCACAAAATACATTTGCCCTGATACCTTGTCCAGTAAGCGTTCTTCAGAGAATGTAGATTGTGGATTTGCAGGCTATGCAGGCTAATAACCAATCTGATTGCACCTATTGTGTGCATGACCTAGAGGGAATCACTGAATGATGGCCAAGGTTGGCTGACATTCTGTTCACCAAACATTATTGTCTCGGTGCTGCAACTGACAACAGTCAATTTACTCCAAAGCGGTGATTGAACCTATCATTTGTCTAATTTATGTAGCACAGTTCAGTCTAACCTATCCAGGTAATTAATGGTATAATTTGCCCAGTATAGTATAAAGTTGTTTGAATGCAGGAAATTGTTATTATATTGGATAAACTGTTTGAAACTTTTGGAAGATTGTTAAAGATTCTTTTCAATGTGACAAATTAACCATCATTCTTTCATCACATAAAATGTGCAACTGGATTTGTCTTTGTTTCCAGCACTAGTTTCCAGCTTTGACTTTGTATTGAAACACATCAGTTTAGCTGCCATTTATTATTTAATCAAGGAAGTTATTGCTGTGCTGCATCTTGTGTGCTTGCCTTTTTCAAAATTAACTTTGAGATATAGTCTTTAAATCTGTGGTATTGTACTGATAAATTTTAAGTTGTTAGAATTTAAACTTCATTGACATGAATGACCTATCATTTTATATGCAGATATACAGCAGACTGGAACTAGAAGACAATGAGTGCATTTATGTTGGTGTTATGAGTCAAAAGATCCATTATTTATATGAAGTTTCAAAGATTTATTTGTGGTAAAACATTAGATCCAATTTAGCACATTCAAGTAAGACTGATGTTGTTCAATCATTGGACAGAAACTGAGTGTCCTTGTTAGTGCATGACAGAAAGACTGACCCCTATTTAGTACATTACAATATGACTCAGTGGTATTGTTTGAATAATGATGAGTGTTGCTATATTGTCGGAGACTGATTTGCATTGTGTACTGTCTAAGACTGGGGTGTTGTAAGACAAGAGGAGGGGATGCTTGCTGATTTCACAGTGGGAGGGAAGGTAGTCAAAATTGCTGAATGCTAAACATCGCTGCCCTAGGATATTAGTGCAGATGTTCCTCAGGGCAGAGCCCTCTGCCTGAACAAACATCATTAGTTGTTTGATAAATGACCTTGCATCCAACAGAGGTCAGAGGTGGAGGTATTCACTGCTAATGTGCATTGTTTAGTACTGATCTTAATTCCTTAATTTCAAAAGCAGTCCATGATTATATGCACCTGGATAACAGCCAGACTTGGGTGGATCCATGGAAAGTGATATGTGCTATGCAAGTGCCAGGCAATGATCATCTTTAACAAGAGAGAATCTAATCATCCCTCTCTGACTCTTAATAGCATTAATTTGGCAACTCCCAAAGGCGTCCCATTTCCATATCAGTCGAAGCAAATGCTCAAAGACACAGTATGGCTCTACCACCTTCACCTTTATTCTCCGCCCTGGAGAGGGCGGGATCGCCCACATACACACAGACATGAGTTCTTGGTCTTCTTTCGAACAGCAGATTCTTAAGGGATTATCTAGTCACTAACGGGGAACAGCATCAAATAAGGCAACATCTATATTGATTGGGTGGCTGTTACAATCAGTCAGCATCGATAGTAAAGTTTAAGCTATCTGGCATTACACAATGGATGTTCTTCACCTCTACCCTTGCCTCCAGCACCTGATTGTTTACTACAAGTTCTTATTTGGTCAGAGTCATGCTAGCTGAGCCTTTGTCATACAACCCAAAACTTTAACTCTTTCGCTACCTGCTCATACCTTATACACATTCTCACCAAGATGTTGGTGGTGACCATTGACCAGCAGCTGACCTGGACTAGTCATATAAATAATAGCTTCAAGAGCAATCTGAAGCTGGGAATTCTGCAGTAACTCAACCCTTGATTCCCCAGTGCCTGAGCACTATCTATAAGGCACATATCAGGAGTGTTATGGAATATTTTCTACTTAACCATATGGGTACAGCTCCAACATCACATGGCACCATCCAGGACACTTGATCATCACCCCATTCACCACTACAAACATTTACCCTCTCTATTAACAGTGACAGTGGTGTGTACCTTTTTTAACGAGATGCACTGCAGTAATTCACTGAGGCTCCTTTGGTAGTACCTTCTACCACCTAGAAGGGCAAGAGCAGTGGATGGTTTCAAAAAAACAGCATGTGCACAGTTCCCATCAGTTCAACGCAATTCTGACTTGCAACTACATCGCTGTTTCTTCCTGTCACTGGATCAAAATCTTAGAACTCCCTTTCTCACAGCACTGAGGGTCTCCCTATTCCCCAATGATGGTAACAGATCGAGAAAGCAGCTCATTATTACCCTTTTCCAGGCCAATTAGCTGAACAATATCTGTTTGGCTTTGCCTGGTCAGTGACCCACATGTCCCATGAAAGAATAAAGAAAATCGAAATGGTGTTGTCAGAGGCTGGTGTTTCTCTGTAAAGTCAACATGGTCAAAGTTTTTTTTTGCAAGGTTTGGCTTATTTCTGTTATGAAGATTTGGGAATCATTTGTTGTATCTTGAAGTTGTTTTACTGAAGTTTTGATTCCAAAATGTGGTATTGTTTGAAGTTACAAGCCTACTGTTGCTGTGCACTTTACACTACACTTCAAACCCTGTGTAAGTATTTCCATGTCACAGTTCGTTCATTCTTACTAACATCTGATGTGGTATCCAGTCAATCTTCATTACCAAAATAGCAATAGGCACAATAACAGACTAATTGTACTACTATAGAAGGTTTCATTCTAACAATGGCTACTTCTTATTGGAGAGATTTTGAAATAATTGATATAAATGGTAGATTCATCTGCATTTATAAGTTGTTTTTGAGATATTTCATTGCAAGACCTTCTGCTCCAAACACATTGCCCAAACAGCTTTTTCCCCTAATCTTCAGTATTCTTCCGGCAAAGAAAATTGGGATAACAAAGAAGTTCATGTTTAAAAATAATAACAATAAAGGTCTCCAAAAAATCATCAAAACCTCTCGTGTCCAGAAGAGGAGTTGTCGCCACACTCCTGCACTTCAGTGAGTCCTCGACTGTGTTGGCAACACACTAGAAAAATGCTGTAAGCAGTGCCTCTCCTGTATTTTCTGAATTCAATGTGAGCACTACCTAATAAATCCTAGTTTTAGGATGATAACTACATGTTTCTAACTCTCAATAAAGAAACACTGAAGCAGAATCCACCTTGTCTGGTGTCTTTGCTTTATCAACTTTTCGTCCATGTAGTACTAAATGATCTCCTTTTATTCTGAGTTATTTATAGCCTCAACAGCAAATTCTTTTGGCTGTTCACAATAGGCAGGGTATACACCATACTGAACCAGCCTGCTCTAGCAAAGTCCAAACCAAAATATCATGATTAGATGTGATTCTGCCATTGGGCTACACTTGCTGAACAAGAGTGTGCCAACAGTTGTACAAACAACCAGTTAAAGATAACCACTTACTTACGTTTGTAGTTTACACGTACCTATTGACATACAGAAACCCATTACCTGTTCAAGCTTTGCACCTTATTAATTTATACTGGAGTTTGTCAAACAGTCCGCAGGTACCTTGCACGAGTACGCTACCACCATCACAGACTTTATCAGCAAGTGTGTGGAGGACTGCATTTCGAGGAAGTCAAACAGGAAACCCTGGATGAATCAGGACATTCATAACCTGTTAAAAACCAGGCATGAGGCCTTCAGATCAGGGGACCCACAAAATAGCAGATGATGACACATCCCTCCCAGATCGTCTCAACGCCTTCTATGCTCGCTTTGAGCAGAACTTCGGCAGAGGTGTAACACCTATTCCGACAAGTCCTGATGAACCTATCCCAACAGTCACTGCGTCAGAGGTCAGATCAGTTTTCCTTTGTGTGAATCCAAGGAAAGTGATGGGACCAGTTGGAGTCCCAGGCTGTGCACTCTGAACATGCACAGATCAACTGGCAGAGGTCTTCTCTAACATCTTCAACCTCTCCCTGCAGCACGTTACTGTCCCTGACTGATTCAAGAGGGCCAACATCATCCCTGTGCCTAAGAAGGCTCATGCAGCATGTCTCAATGACTACCGCCCAGTGGCCCTAACTTCATTGGTCATGAAGTGCTTTGAAAGGCTGGTCATGACATTAATCAACTCCAGCCTCCCCACTACTCTTGATCCACTCCAATTTGCCTATTGGACCAAAAGATCCACATCAGATGCCCTTCACTCCTCCCTAGAACATCTTGACACCAAAAACAGCTGTTTAAGAATCCTAGTCATTGACTACAGTTCAGCCTTCAACACTATTATCCCCTCGAGACTGATTTGCTAAACTTGCTGATCGCAGACTAAGCCCCACTCTCTGCAACTGGATCCTCAGTTTCCTGACCTACAGGCCACAATAAGTGAAGATTGGGGACAAAATTCATCCTTGGTAACACTCAAAACTGGAGCCCCCCAGGGGTATGTACTCAGCCCCCTACTATACTCACTATATACCCATCCATATCTGCGTCACCAAATACCAGACTAATGCCATCTACAAGTTCGCTGATGACACCACCATAGTTGGTCGAATCTCCGATGGTGACGAAACAAACTTCAGACGGGAGGTGGAAGACCTGGAAAAAAGACCTGGAACAACCTAGCTTTCAATGCCGGCAAAACCAAGGAACTCATTACTGACTTTCGGCAGGATGTTACCCATGACCCCCTACACATTAGTAGCACAATGGTGGAACGAGTGGAGAGTGTTGAACTCCTGGGAGTGGTCATCCACAACAAGCTTTCTTGGACTTTTCATGCACTGGTTACAAAGGCCCAACAAAGTCACTTCTTCCCCAGACAGCTGAGGAAATTTTGCATGACGGTGAATGCTCTTGCCAACATTTATAGGTGAGCCATCAAGAGCATTCTGTCTGGATGTATCGCTAGCTGGTATGGCAACTGGGTACCATTCAAGATCGGAGACCGTTACAGAGAGTGGTGAACTTGGCCTGGACGATCACAAAGGCCAACTTTCCATCCAGAGAATCCATCTACTCGGCCTGCTGTCAAGCAAAGGCCGCCAACATTCTTAAAGATTCATCCCATCCTGGCAAAGTTTTTCTACAACCTCTATCTACCACTGGGGAGAAGATACAGAACCCTGAATACATGCACCAGCCGATTTCAAAATAGTTTTCACCCTACTATTAGAATACTAAATGGACACTCAAACTCTTAACATTCATTTGTACCTGGTGTTTTTACAATGTGATGACAAGTTAATCTGTTTCCAGTGATACTGGTCGAAGGATGAATATTGATCAGGAGAACGCCACTAATTAAAATAGTACCAGGGAGTCTTTTACACCAAACTGTGAAGGCAGCCAGGCCAACAGCTTGATTTTTACCTCTAACAGAGCAGCTACTTCTCAGGTGAGAATTTGCATTCTTTTCTAATATGGCACTGGAACCAAAATCTTCTGACACAAGGATGAGGAAACACTATTGACTGAAAGGTAAAACCTTGAGCTGTTGAATTGGGTGCTGAGGCTGTAGCAGTTGTGCAGCTAAGTTGTTTTAATAAATACTCCAGAAGTTACCAAGGGGCTGGTCAGAATGTGGTTACAAAGTGGTGTCCACCGATTGCAGTGCTTAATCAAAGACCTGAGGATTACATAGTGCCATCCTGTTGGTATATAGCACCGCTTCTCAAAAGCAAATTTTCATGCTGAAAAATAACGAAGAATGAGTTTCTGGTGCAAATTTGCCTTGATATCTTGGACCTTTAACACTATGGAGTTTAGTTATTGTTGGGAATTGTGCCTTCCTATTAATTGTAGTGTAGGGAGTTGACTTTGATTAATTTATCTATGTTACTTAACTATGTGATCTGCCTGTATTGCTCGCAAGTCAAAGCATTTCACTGTGCCTCGGTACACGTGACAATGAATTCAATTCAATGTGGAGTCAGTCATTCCACACTGGTTTATGCATTACCATGGAGAAAGCAATGGGAGTTGACATGCCAACTAATCAGTACCCTTTTCTCCTGAATAGTAAAAGAGATTGTGATCATTTCCCCATGCCATTCAGTAGTATTGCCAGCCCCGAGGACCAACATCTTCAGAATTTAACATTAACCAGAAACTGAACTGGACTGGCAATTAAAACTTTGACAAGTTTTCCTAATCTCGCAAGGAATTAAGGGCTACGAGCAGAGTGCAGATAAGTGGAGTTGAAATGCTGGTCAGCCATGATTTAAATGGCGGAATGGACCCGATGGGCCGAATGGCTGCCTTACCACTCCTATGTATTATGTCTTATGGTCTAAGAGCAGGTAAGAGGTACTAGGATTCTTGTGGCAAGTAACTCTCAACCTGACTCCCCAAAGCCTGTCTACCATCTACAGGCACAAGTCCACAGTGCAATGGAATATTCTTCATTTCCCTGAATGAGTGCAGCTGCAACAATACTCAAAGCTTAATATCCAGGACACAGCAGGCCACTTGTATGACACCCAATCCACCACTATTTTTAAAAAAAAAAGTTTGCACCTTTCATCACTGTGCATTGGCAGAGATTTTTATAAACATTTTTGTAGGATTCCCTGTAGCAATTAATCATGGTTATTTTGACCTGTGACCTCTACCACCTAGCAAGACAAGTGCAACAAGTTCACGGGAACACCACCACCAAGTTCCTCTCGGAGCCACTCCCCAACCTGACTTGGAATTATGTCACCGTTCCTTCATTGTCACTGGGTCAAAATTCTGGAACTACCAATAGCTCTGTGGGTGTAGCTACCTCCCATGAGCTGCAGTAATTCAAGAAGATTCACCATCAACAGGTCTCCACGATAATTAATAACAACAGGTATTAAATGCTGGCTGAACTACTCAAGCACCTGCCTGTTGCACAGTTTTTTGAAAAAAACCTTAAATTGTTGCAATCATTTGAAATTTTATGTTCTTGTTTGACCTGATATAAACTTCAGCAACATGTCTCTTTTATCAATAACCCAATAATTGTTTCTGCATAAGTTTGTTGACCTGATTGCTTGTTATCTTTTTTTTTCTGGGTGTGTATAGCATTCACTTATAGATTTTAGTCTTCAGTGCTTTCCATTTGATACACAGAACTATTAGATCTCTCTTTGTTGCCATGTTCACTAATGGAGAAGCTACTCTGTCGTGCTCTGAGAAACCACTTCCCTTCTTAGTGTCCTTGAGGATACTATAATGGTTTTTGTGGTTTTCTTGCCATACTTGTCAGCATTGGTATTGTTGAATTATAGTAAAATGAATTATTTATTTGTTTAATGCACCAAGAAGAATGATTTCATAAGCCTCATTAGTTAGGATATTAAATCTTCAAATAAAGTGACAACATTTTCTCACCAACTATATATGAACCCTTTTTTTGGCAAGAGCTCATAGTAAATCAAAACTGCTTTGTGCTTGATTGTAGTTTCTAATAGTCTTGGTTGGAGAGAGTAACTCAATGCATTTTCCTATGAGTATAATCCATTTGAATATATTTCTCGGACGTGTTGTGAAATTGTAAAAATAAGGTTCCCATATTCATTTTTCAATTTGCTTCAGTGGACTGGCATAAACCAGGAGTAAAGGAAAGAGATGGTTCCATAATTGGTTGTGTTAGTGTTAACTTTAATTTTTTGGCCCAATTGTATTTCTGAATTTTAAGACATCAAATAGGTATGAAATGATTGCATAATGTTTAAATAGTGCATTGTGCATCTCTCTCATTGCATAGAAGTTGTAATATTTCAGTGGGGCGGTACGGTGGCTCAGGCGTTAGCACTGCTGTCGCACAGTGCCAGAGACACAGGTTCGATTCCAGCCTCCAACTACTGTCTGTGTGGAATTTGCACATTCTGCCCGTGTCTGTGTGGGTTTTCTCCAGGTGCTCTGGTTTCTTCCCACAATCCAAAGATGTGCAGGTTAGGTGAATTGACCATGCTAAATTGCCCAGTGTTCAGGGATGTGTAGGTTAAGAACATTAGTCAGGGGTAAATGTAGAGTAATATAGTTGGGGAATGGGTCTGGGTGAGATACTCTTCAGCATGCTAAATTGCCCATAGTGTTCAGGGATGTGTAGGTTAAGAACATTAGTCAGGGGTGTTCAGGGATGTGTAGGTTAAGAACATTAGTCAGGGGTAAATGTAGAGTAATATAGTTGGGGAATGGGTCTGGGTGAGATACTCTTCAGAGTCGGTGTGGATTTGTTGGGCCAAATAGCCTATTTCCACACTGTAGTGATTCTATGATTTCATTTCCTTAATATTAATATATAGTTAAACTTTTTTACCTATTGTGATTAATTTGCCACTTAACCATTTTGTGTCTCATATGGGAAACAGTGTAATGTACTTTTTATACCAAAGCATTATACTGGGATTTAATAAAGTTGATAAAATGGAGATAACCAGAAAGGTTGGTTTTGCTTCAGTGCTCCTTCATTATTGGCTTTAACATGTAGTCCTATTTTATTTTTTTTCTCTTACAGAAGAAGATATTGAAAATTATTGTGTGGGATCTAAATGAGGTCTTCATATCCTGGCACAAAAATCAGAAGTGGCTTGTCATTCCTATGAGAAATTAACCTTGCAGAGCTCAGATTGTTGGTTTGCAAATGCTTACAGAACCCACTGCAGTTTGTGATCCTAATTTTATCTTGGATTGCTGTGTTTGCTTGGAAAATTCCACGCATACAGATGTGAGTGTTTATCTGAGCTGAAGGTGGAGATATATCTGAATTCCCCTTTCTGGGATGTGATTGAGATCTTTAATGTGGTAAGATACTCCTTGATGCTTCACAGAAGTCTGATCCAGTACAATTTGACACCAGACACATAATGAAATACAGAAGTAGGTTTTAAGGAGTTTCTTCAAGGAGTAATGTTAGGTAGATCTGGAACAGTTATTGAGGAAATCCCAGAGCTTTGTTGCCAATCATGGAAAAATTAAAATTAGTATGCTCAAGGGGCCGGAATTGGAACAGTGCAGATATAAGTATTATGAGACTAGAGAGAAAGGATGAGATCATGGAGGAATTTGAAACAATAATGAGGCCCTACTTAACTAGGAGGAGAAAGTGAGGTCTGCAGATGCTGGAGATCAGAGCTGGAAATGTGTTGCTGGAAAAGTGCAGCAGGTCAGGCAGCATCCAGGGAACAGGAGAATCGATGTTTCGGGCATAAGCCCTGATTCCTGAAGAAGGGCTTATGCCCGAAACGTCGATTCTCCTGTTCCCTGGATGCTGCCTGACCTGCGCTTTTCCAGCAACACATTTCCTACTTAACTAGGACACACATTACTTCAGCAAGTATAGTTGTGTTGGGTGAATAGAACTTGAGCTGTAACAATGATTGTGGCGGTTTGGCTGACCTCAAGCTTACAGACTATAGGAAGTGGGAGATTACTGGAATACTCTCCTCTCTCCAGGAACCAGGAAGATTTCATCAGTTGTTGAGCTTAGGCTAGTTTAGTATCCAGTGATGCCCAGTTTGAGTTCCGCTAGGGCCTATATTCCGGTCCTCTATTTTAGACTTGGTTTAGACATGGACAAAACAGCTGAATTCCAGAGGTGAAGTGAGTTTGACAGCCCTTGGCGTCGGGCTTCATTTGGCAACAAGGACCCCAAGCAAAACGGGAATCGATGGGAATAAGGGGCAAGCTGTCTGCTGGTTGGAGTCATAACTGACACATAGGAAGATGGTCTTGGTTGTTGGAGATCTCAGCTTAAGGACATCTCTGCAGGTGGTCCTCAGGGTAGTATCCTATGCCCAAGCATCTTCAGTTGCTTCATCAATGACCACCTCCATCATAAGATCAGAAGTGGGAATGTTTGCCAACTCCTGAGATACTGAAGCAGTCTGTTCTACGCAGTCTAAACACAACAAGATCGAGACAATATCCAGGCTTGGGTGGACAATTGGCAAGTAACATTTATGCCATACAAATGCCAGGCAGTGACCATCACCAAAAAGAGACCATTTAACCACCACCCCATGACATTCAATGATGTTTCCGACTAAAATCTAGGAATACTGCAGTGAGTAACTCACTTTCACTTTCTAACTCCACAAAGCCTGTAAAGCTGTAAAGCTCAAGTCGGGAGTGTGATGGAATACTCTCCACATGCTTGGATGAGTGCAGCCCCAACAACAATGAAGAAGCTTGACACCATCCAGGACAAAACATCCTGCTTGATTGGCATTGACAACCATCTACTCCCTTCACCACTGACGCTCAGTCACAGGAATGTGTACTATCCAAAAAATACATTGCAGAAATTCACCAAAGATCCCCAGACAGCACTTTCCAAACCCATGACCATTTTTTTCAAGAACAAGGGCAGCAGACACATGGGAACACCACAACCTGCAGGTTCCTCTCCAAGCCATTCACTATCTTGACTTGGAGCTACATTACCATTTTACCATTGCTGCTGGTTAAAAATCCTGGAAAACTCTCCCTAAAAGCATAGTATGGCAACCCACAGCATCTGGACTGCAGCGGTTCAGATAGGCAACTCAACACTACCTTCTCAACAGCAACTAGGAATGAGCAATGAATGCTGGCAAGCGTCATCCACATCCCACGAATGAATAAAAAAGGATATGTGGTCAGAAATTCCTTGTGTATCATTGTTCCTAAGTGTCATAATCTGAGACCATTGCCAGGTAAAGGAATGGAGTTTTTGCATGCTAAATGCAATGGCTTTGGTCTCTCCAATATTTAATCATGTTAAGATCCCCATTGAGGCTAGTAACTTTTTCAAAAATATGTATTTCTCAGAAATCTGAAATCATTGTGAGATGACACAATTTCCCTAATATGGTAACCAACAAAGCAAAACAAATTAAGATAAAGTGAGCATTTATCTGTCAACGCATACATTGTACAAGGACAGGTACTTTCAAGTCCAGTTAGCACAATTGAAACATACCACAGAAATTTCTTTATCCGTCTCTGGTCAATCAGTAGTGATACAAAAAGAAGGCTCAGTTCTGCCTGGTCTACCAGAATGATTGATTCATTTGCTGTCCTTCCACATTCATTCCAATCAATCGGAGTATACCAGCATAGGTTTCTACCAACGAGTCTGTCTCAGCTGCTCAGTCTTTCATGCATCTCAAAGGTACTGTCAATTTTGTTTCCTTCTACTCAAATAAAGAATCAAATTTTACAGACTTTCAAACACCAAAACAGTTAAGCCTACACTTTAGTTGCTTCTGTTTCTCCAAGCCAATGAATTCTTTCTGCACAAAAAGCAATTGTCCTTATTTCTGTTTCAAAGTTTCTGCTTGGGCCCCTTTTCCCTATGATAATTCAGTCAAAAGGACCTGTATCCAAGCAGAGCTAATAGGATCACAATCTCCCTTCTCCAGAGCATTCTATTTCCCCATTAATTAAACATTTTAAAACCATTGTCTTGTGCAAGTCTCAAATTTGTAACAGTGGATAAAATTTCGGCTTTTCCAGTAATGGATATTAGATAAGCAATATGGCAAATTACAAGGCGGGGAGGATCGGAGGGAGTTGGCAGTGAGGATGTATCAGTACACTTGTGGAAATTGAAGTAGTTTTGGCTAATGTTGCTGAAGATCAATGTGTCGATAAGAATTAATGAGTGTCCAAGGATGGATCTTTGAGGGACACTTCAGATATTCGAGCCAGTAGGAAGAGATTCTCTGGTTGTGACTGTGTATATGAAAATGGAGCCAGGTGCTTGTAGTCCTGTTCAAGTGGATAATAGTGGAGCAGCGTTGGAGGAAAATGGCATGGTTGACTTCCTATAATTAGGGATGCAGACACGTTGGAAGCAGAAGAGATTTATTTGCTTTTCAGATTCTGAAAAATTTTTGTACCAAATATTTTGTAGAAATAGTTGCAAGACCTTGATACATTTGTTTCCCTTCTGTATATATGTTTAAGTAATTTTGTAGGTTATTTTCTGCTTATTCTTTTTCACCTCAAGTAGCATACATGTGAAAATGGATACTGAACAAGCAAGGAAGTCCAATTAGTTGATGTTTTGTTTGCCAAGTGTTTGATGAAGTTATGTATTTTTGCAATGTTTTTTCTCTCTAGACTGCCACTACAGGAAGTAATTTGAAATTTGATAGTTTTGTTTGTGAATAATTCTTTTTGTGTTTAATTTTGAGAGGCTGAATATGAAAGATTTTTGAGCAGAATCATGGTCTAAATGTCTTTCCTATTTTGTTGTACTCTGAGTTGGAGGCAAATATGCTCTAACAGCTTTTGTAATGAATTTTATATTCAAAATGTTGCTCAGTGGAGTGCTGAACTTGGGAAATTTCTTTGTGGAACAGTTTAGTACACTGAAAGAAATATTTGCATTAATAGAGCAATTTTCATAACCACTAGACATCACAAAGTGCTTTGCAATCGGTGAGGTACAATTGACGTGAACCCACATCCTGTTGAAGGGCTTATGCCCAAAACGTCGATGCTCCTCTGATACTGCGTGACCTGCTGTGCTTTTCCAGCACCACACTCTCGCCTGCGAACCCACAGTCGTCAAAATTAATCAAAGTTAAGTATTAAATAACAATTTTCTCTGCTGAATTGATATGCTTCACTGTAAATTTGTTTTTAAAATTGCAACTTTGCCTGAGCTATGCCATACTTCTGTTTTCAAGAACAGAAATTCATAGTGGGAAACAAATTACATGCAATGTATGCCACTGGGAAAAGGCAAGAATGTTTCACTTTAATTCAACTGTAGGTTTTTACCAATGGGAGCCTTGCAATGAGTATAAATTTAGTCAGCAGTAAGTTTTGGAAGATGGGCAGAGGATAATTGCACAGGTACTTTTTAAATATTTGTTGACTTGCAAAGCAACAAATTTTGAAAAGTGTTGATGGAGAATATTTTTCTTTCATAATTCAACCCACATTTAACAGCTGCATCGTGTAAATTATAGAAAAACAATAAAACAGGAATTGCTGGTAAAAATCACCAAGTCTAGCAGCACCTGTGAGAAGAATAAGTTAACATTTTGAGTTTGGTGACTCTTAAGAGCACTTGGATAAGGAGCCACTGGACTCAATGTTAACTCTGCTTTCTTCCCACAGATGCTGCCAGATCTGAGTTTCGCCAGCAATTTCTGACACGTAGGTTTTGGCCAAATCTTTATAACGTCTGTAAATCCCTGTTATACAAGTGACTTGGCTAAAAGGACGGAATTGACGTTATATTGATCACAATCATTGACTGAATAGTAACACTTTTGTCATTGTTTTTATACATGATTGTAAATTTCCAGTTTCATTAGTCAATATTCATCTTGAAATAAGACGCCTTGATTGTGCAACACTCTGGTATGGTTAAAACACTTCCGTGAAATGTATCGAGTTTGTAGTCCTATCAAGGAATTTCACAGTTTAATACTTATTCTGTTTGTTGATAATTGGATATTAAACTTTTATTTAAAAAGAAAATTTGTGATTTAGTCATTGTAAGTCACCTTAAAATTGCTAGGCCTCCTACTTTTGACTAGACCTGAAACATTTAACACTGATTTTTCTTCACCGATCCTGGTCGAGCTGCTGAGCTTTTCCAGCAACTTCTGTTTTTGTATCTGATTTACAGCATCCGCAGTTCTTCCAGTTTTTATTTAGTGCTTGGGTCGATGTAGATTAACCTGTGGCACTGTTTAAAGAAGAGCAGGGAAATCTCCCAAAGTCGTCCTCTTTCTCTCAAACTATTACAACCAAATCTGATGAGTTATCATATTGGATCTTGCTGTGTGCAAAATGGCTGCTATCTTTGTGTATAAATAGCAACAAAGACTGCACTTCAGACATAACTTATTAGCTACAAAGAGCTTTGAGATCTCTTTCAGTACTTAATAAGGTATTATGCAAATACAAATTCTTCCATTTAAGATGATTAGGAGAGCAACAGAAGTTTTAACACACGCTCATTGTGCCCTGAGAATACTTAATACTTTAATGCTATCACTGACAATGTCAAATGGAAAATTCTTTTATTTTCCCAGAAAATAGAGTGCAGCAGTTTCTTTATCTCTGTGCCCCATGTCAAACAAATGTGTCAATCTTAAATTGCCTGCAGGATTTTAAATCTGTGGTAAATGCCGATTTCTGAAACGAGACCTTAATAAAATACAATAGTACATACTGGTATTTCATATCCGTATGCCTGGGTGTATAACAATTGCAATTGATCAAGAAGGTGTCAGCCATAGAAATTTGCTTTGACTACTGTTGTAGTAACTATAAAGTCACAATGACCTTTACTGAAATAGCATGGATTCTACAGGGTATATGGTAACATTTTTAAAATGTTTTGTGGAGACAGGTCAGTTCTGAAAAGTTGAAGAACATTTGATGAGACTGGTAATGAAGGAGTGGCGGAGCATATTTTGATTGCAGAGGGATTGGTCGAAACTTTGTCAGACAATTTGTCAGGACAGAAAATGTGAATTGTTCTGGTTTGTTTTATGTCATGTAAACTTCTCACCTAAGGTTGTAGAAATGTAGACAACCTTTTACTGACCAATCGTCAGGTCTGAATACATTTAATCGGTTTTCCAGTCCTACTACATGACTGTAATAACTCTGATCAAAGACACAAATTCCAATGTGACTTCAACAAAGGTAGGCGATCTCTCCTTTTACTTACTTGACCTACAACATTTTCACATGGTTGACTGCACAATTGTCCTCCAGTCATTTTCCTGTTCACCTGGATGGGACTCCATTCTTATCTACCTATTCATAACCAAAATATCACTTGCAATAGCTTCCCTTTCCACACCTACACTGTTAAACCTCTGTTTCCTAACGAACTATTCTTCATCCCACCTATTTCTTACCAACATACTGTTCTTTTATCAATATCATCTGAAAACAAAGCATTAATTTTCACATGTATATTCACTCTAACCCTCTCACCAACGACACCTGGTTCTAACACACCACATCACTTCTACTGTTGCTTAATTTATTAGACTGCTGATCTAATATTTTTAGAACATGATGATCAAAGATTTCTCTGATATAAATATCGAGAAGACTTGAGCTATTGGCTTAGGGCCTTGACCTAAATTCCCTAGCAACTGATGCCATCTCTCTCCCTTGTAAATGCCTAAGGTTAAAAGTCAGATACTGTGTTTCCTACCTGGTATCTTCATGGAGCCTGAAATGAGCACTTGACCACATAGTTGTGCTGTCCCGAAGACTGCCTATTTCTATCTCCCTTATTTTGCCTCAGCTCATCTGCTGACACCTTAATCTGCTACCTTTTCGACTTAACTATTCTGTTGCACTCTCTTGACTGGCCTCCAGAATATTTCAACAAAGAATCGTTTGATAGTCATTATAAAGACATGGCTGCAGAATGACACAGACTGAGACGTGAATATTGAAGTGTCCATGATGTTTAGGAAGGTCAGGAAATTGGAAATGTGGAGATGTGGCACTGTTAATTAGCGCAGTATAGCTGGCTGTGCTAAGTTCATTAAGCCAGGCTGTAGAAACAATTTTTGGATAGAGTTGAAATAATAAAAGCAAGAAGACCAACTGACAGTCACTATATGGTCAAGCAGAGTATAAAGGAAGACAAATGGAAATCTGTCAGAAGGATAAAATGAGGGAGTTTAGCTCCAAACAACCCAGGAAAAATCGAATGGGGAATAATAACCTAGATGAGCTCATAGAATGTCTTCAGGTTAGTTTCTTAGGACAGCACATTTGTTGAGCTGACCAGAAGTCTCACATTCATGAACCTAGTTTGTACAATAAGATAGGATCAATTAATGTTACAATGAATGCACCCCGAGGTAGCAGTGACCATAGTATGAATGAGTTGTAGATTCAATTTAAAGGAGAGAAATATGGGTCCATGGCTAATGTTTTAAATTTTAGATAAGAGCAATATGAGCATATGAAAGCACAGCTTGCAAAAGTGAACTTGCAAATTGATGGGTTTGTCAATAGATGTAGAGTGGCAAACATTAAGGGGATATTTTGTCTATTCTGAAATAGATGCATTTCAAACAGAAGAAAAAAATCCAATGGGTGGAACGACTATCTAATTAGAACCGCTAACAATAGTATTAATGGTGGGAGTGGAGGGGAACACATTTTGTGCAGAGGGGTGGGGCAGAAGATTGGACAGAATATAAAGAACAATAAAGAAAGGATTGATAAGGAAAAAGAGTGTAAGAAAGCTGGCAATAAATATTAAAGCAGATTGTCACAGTTTCTTAGATATTTTTTTAAAAAGTAGTTAACAAAATGAATCTTTGTCTTATGGAAGGAGTCTGGGTAATTAATAAGGAAAAATGGTAGACAATTTGAAAAGGTTCATTTCATCAGTCTTCACTATAAAAGATACTAGTAACAGAAATAGCTGTAAATCAAGAAATGGGTGGAAGGGAGGAATTCAGGACAGTTGCAATCACCAAGGAAGTAGTATTGAGCAAATCATTGCTGCAGGCAGCAAAGAACCTGGATCCTGGTGAATTTTATTCTAGGATCCCAAAAGAAGTGACTAGTGAAATAGTTGATGTGATTAGTTTTCCAACATACCTTAAATCATGGAATGTTACGTTAGATTGAAAAATAGTGAATGTATCTCCTTTTGGTCAGAAAGGGAGGGACACAGAAAACAGAAATCAACAGGCTAAATATTTCAAATGCCACTGGGAAGTTGTTAAAAACTGTTATCAAAGCAGTTATAGCAGGCTGTTTGGAAAAGTTCACAAAATAATTTCAGCTGATTATTTTGAAGGGAAATTGTGTTTATTCAATCTATTGGAATTCTTTGAAGAAGTTGTGTGTTCTGTGGACAAAGGAATACCAGTGAATGTCCCATGTGTTAAAATTAAAACTGATGGTTTTGGGACTAACATATTGGCATGATTAGGAGATTGGCAAGCTAACAGAAAACAGTATATACAAATGGGTCATTTTCTGATTAGCAAGGTGTAACAAGTGGCATGCCATAGGGATCAGTGCTGGCATCACAACCTTTTCACACTTGCTATGTGATTTGTATGATGGAGAGGGGAGGGTGCAGTTGCTAAGTTTGCTGATGGCACAAAGATGAGTAGTGAGTTGTGAAGCTGGCAGAAGGTTGTTTCGGGATATAATTAGATTGAGTGAGCAAAAATGTAGCAAATGGAGTATCCAGTGGGAAAGTGTGCAATTGTTTCGTTTGGAAGGAAGAATGAAAAAGAATCTAAAAGATGAGTGGTTTCAGAACTGAGATTGGAGGGGCTCTGGGTGTTCCAATTCATGAACTGCAAAAGGTGAGTGTGCAGGTACAGCAAATAATTAGGAAGGTTATCATTTACTGTGAAAGGAATTGAATTTAAATGTTGCACACTGCCACTTAGTGATGTTGTCTACACACGAGGCCAGTTTCCATTCGGTTGCCAACTCAACCTCTCCACTACTATTTCTGTGCTGTCAGTCTGTGCCTGTGAAGCCAATCTTTGAACTATAGCTTCCTCCCCTTAAATGTTTTGGAAAGTGAGCTATTGTCTTTTGGATCCTGTCTCAAACGCTATTTTGGCGTTTCAGATTCACCCAAACTATTTGTAACCTCCAGTCTCTTGCTTGACCTTGGTTTGAATTCCCAACTCCATATCCTGTGTAAATGTTCAGTTCCATTTCTAGTACTGACTGCCTCATGAGAGCTGCTGGAACTCTTATCCACAAGTCAGCAGCTCAGTGTGTCCAGGGCTCCCTTAGCACTTCACTGAAGTGGCACTTTATATGTTTAGGTTTCTGGGAGGGTGTCTTAATCTGACAAAATTTCTACAACTGAACCAAGTCTCTCAAAATAGTTGAATTAAGATTTTAAATTTTTCTAGAGTTTTTTTTTTTGCATCTAAAATATGACCACTTTAGATGTACGTATTCAATTTTTTTGTAGCTAAAGATGCAGGGTATCAATGAAGGAAACTAGATTCATTTTCCTCTTTTACAGTTCTGTATGGTGAATTGTGAACTGAATTGTACAAGACTCTTGCGATATACTTAAATGAAGGCAAGCCAGTACCAAATGAATTCTTCTCTCTTAGACCCTGACCCTTACTTTCTACAGCCACCTTTTCTTAATATTGGTAAGATTTTAGAGTTCATTATTAAGGATGAGATTATGGAGTACTTGGAAGTGCATGGCAAAATGGGACTAGGTCAGCACAGCTTTGTCAAGGGGAAGTCATACCTGACCTATCTGGTAGAATTCTTTCAGAGATAATTAGTAAGTTAGACAAAGGAGAGCCAGTGAATGTGATCTATTTGGATCTCCAGAAGTTCTTTGACAAGGTGCTGCAAAGGAGGCAGATGACATATAGACAGGTGGAGGGGTAATTTAGTTTTGAAGAAGCTGGGGGGCTGCAGGAAGAATTAGACATGAGTAAATGGACAAAGTGGTAAATGGAATACAATATGGGAAAGTTTGAGGTTATGCACTTTGATAGAAAGAATAAAGGCGTATTTTCTAAATGGGGAAAAAGGTTTTGGAAATCTAAAGCACAGTGGAATTGAGTCCTAGTTCAGGATTCTTTTACGGTTAGCATGCAGATTCAGTTGGCAGTTAGGAAGGCAAATGCAATGTTAACATGCATTTCAAAACTGCTTGAATATAAGAGTAGGGATGTGTACTGCTGTGGTTGTAAAAGGCTCTGGTCAGACCACATTTGGAATATTGTGAGGAGCTTTTGGCCCTGTACCTAAGGAAGGAAGTGTTGGCATTGGAGGGGATTGAGAGGAGGTTCACAAGGATGATCCTGGGAATTAAGGGCTTGTGGTTGAGGATTCTGGGTCTGTATTTGATGAAATTTAGAAGGATGTGGGGGATCTCATTGAAACTTACTGAATACTGAGAGGCCTGGATAGAGTGAACTTGGAGAAGATGTTTTCATTACAGTTTGCTTTGCTATAATGTGTACTTCAATGAGAATTGGCTTTAATATGATTGCAGATTTCAGACTGTTATTGCACAGTGCAAACTTTCCTTACCTGTATTGGCTACAATGCGATTCCAGCCTCATTAATTTAAATGGTGTGGCTATTGCACAATTTTCTTAACGTGAAATCACAGAAGAATGGAACTAATGCGTTATATCAGGACTGACTATTAGGAGAGACTAGCACCTGAGAGCACAGCTTCTGTGAAGGGATGACTCTGTAGAACTGAGATGAGAAATTTCTTGAGGCAGAGTGATGAATCTATGGAACGCATTGCCAAGTCATTGAGCATCTTTAAGACAAACATTGACAGGTTCTTGATTAGTAAGGGGACCAAGGATTATGGAGAGAGAGCAGGAGAAGGGAGTTGAGAAACATTTCAGTCATAATCAAATGGAGGGGACTCAATGGGTAAATTCTGCTCCTTTCTCATGATTTTATGGTTTTAATATTCTGAATAAGTGAAACTGCTAATTTGTGCAGTATTGAGAGTAATGTTTTACTATAGTGTTTTGTCCATTTTAAGAATTTGATGGAATTGCTCTCTCAACACCTTCACAAATCAACCTTCCACTTAGGTTATTTTGATCTTGTTGGGTTAGATTGGAATGGACTGAAATTTGGGCTTCCTTTTCACCTGGAGTTAGGTTTATTTTCCTTTCTAGTCAGTCTGCTGAAAGAGGTTTAGAAGTTTGCTTCTAGCTTTGTGTGTGTATATATATTCATATCTTAAGCTAGTCCTTCAGCGCATACAGCTTAGTTGAGCAAAGTTTTTTTTTTATATTGTTTTCAGATACTTTTTTTAGTACAGTTCTAAAGTTGTACACCAGAATGCCAAGATCAGCCAATGGGCCAAGGAGTGGCAGATGGAGTTTAATTTAGATAAGTGTGCAGTGCTGTATTTTGGAAAGGCAAATCAGGGCAGGACTGATCCACTTAATGGGGAGTGTTTGGGGAGTGTTGCTGAACAAAGTTCATAACTCCATTTTCAAGGAACTGCAGGTGGACAGGATAGTGAAGAGGGTGTTTGGTATGCTTTCCTTTATTGGTCAGAGCATTGAATAAAGGAGTTGGATGGTCACATTGTGGCTGTGTAGGACATTGGTTAGGCCGCTTTTGGAATACTACATGCAATTCTGGTATCCCTGCCATGGGAAGGGTGTTGTGAAACATTAAAAGAAATCAGAAAAGATTTGCAAGGATGTTGCCAGTGTTGGAGGGTTTTAGCTATAGGGAAAGGCTGAATAGACTGAGGCTATTTTCCCTGGAGCATTGGAGGTGGAGGGGTTACCTTATCAAGGTTTGTAAAATTGTGAGGGGCATGGATATGGTAAATGGCCAAGGTCTTTTCCCTGGAATTGGGGGAGTCCAGAACTATATAGCATAGGTTTAAGGTGAGAGGGGAAAGATTTAAAAGGGACCTAAGGGGCAACGTTTCATGCAGAGGGTGATGCGTTTATGGAATGATCTGCCAGAAGTGGAGACTGGTATAATTATAACCTCAAAGGCATATGGATGGGCATATGAATAAGAAGGGTTTAGAGGGATATGGGACAAATGCTGACAAATGGGACTTGATTTTTCTGGTCTACATACATGAATTGGACCAAAGGGTCTGTTTCTGTGCTGTATATCTCGATGATTCTATTGGATTTCAACATTGAAACAAAATCCCATGTTCTAGGATACTAGTAACAAGTGAAGAGGGGTAGTTGTTGTAAAATTAATGTGCTTGGGATTCAGTGAAGAATACAAGATAAACTCCCATTTATAACACCTCCCTATCTAAGTTGAGACCTTGCCTTCTCACTATCTTTCTGTCTCTCCTTTGACCTTGTTTAGGACCTACAAAATTGTACGTAGCTTATAAATATGTTTTACATTTTTTTTGTGTAAAATAGTCTTACAATTAACCTAACATTTTTGTACTGAAGTCCATATTGTTCTATACACTAACCTTGTCAATGACTGAAGGTCTGAGCTGACAGTTTTACATGTTTAACAAGTATTTCTGGAAGCTCAGCACAAACCCCGAACAATTAACTGTGCAATGTTTAGACCTAATTGAACAAGCTGGCTTCTCTCCATTGGTGAGATTTAGAAATGATGCTGAATTCTTTGCGCCTTCGATAGTTTGTGTTTGGAGTCATAAATCTTTCACATTGCACCCTGGTATCCATAGTAACAATTTAACAAAAGCTTCAGGCAAAGTGTATTAGCTCGACTCTTCCGTATGACAGTGAATCTATAAAAACAAGACTGAAGACCTTTCAGTGATGTAATGGGATGGCTGGCCTGAAATCTGAGCCGTCAGTAATTACTGTGTGGTTATCAGAGGGAGAAAGAGGGTGTGGAACATTTTTCTACTTTGCACCCGGTAACCAGGAAGCACTACAACTGGAGCAGCGATGTTCTCCAGACTTACTTCCTGAATGGTTCCCTTTTTAAGATTTCTGAACGGCAGCAGGTAGGAGATATCTAGAAACTGGACTGAAGCTTGCTAATCGTTGAAGTTCGACAGCCTTTTGAGGGAGTGAAAATTTCGACATGCTTAATCTAGTTCCCAGACGCGAGCAAACGATGTACTAACGCACAGCTGTACCCAGATTGTTAGGTAAACAGCATATTTTCAACTTTAAGTAAAAGTCTCAAAGTACAAAGAAACCGCTTGAAACGCGGGATAAAAGCCAAGTATTAGCAGCTGCGAGTTGACCAAAGGTTAAGAGTTGGAGTGTCAGTATCTGATTGATGGCTCCTAGCTGAAATGCAAGTAATTTTTTTGGAACAAATAGCTTGAATGCTTGCAAACTGTTTTGGTTTTGCTTAAGGATTTTGGGATTTTGTTTCGTGCTTTATAAAGTCAAAGGTTTAATTTGTTCACCTTTGCGAGTGATACGAGGCTTTTTGAATCAGTGCAAATGTCTTAATATAGTAGAAATAGAATCTACATTGATTTCAGTTTTTTGTTTTGTTGATTCAGAAATGGGGTCTTTTTGTGGCTTTCCACTGGTGAGCAGTCATGTACAAATGTCTCACTATCTATTCGCTGTTAAACGTTGTGAAGATTTTTGACACATATGGGAATGAAATGATTTCTTTAGAAAGATAAGTAACGGAAGGACTTGGGCTTAGTTGGTTTAAAAAGAAATGAGTGAGAGATGAGAATATTTTGTGTAAATGTTAGTTATCAGGATTGCTTTACTTGGAAAACTGGTGGAATGCATATCAATAGATTTTGAAAGAGTAAACTAGATATTTTAAAAGGAACCATTTACATGGCTTTGTTGAAAAATGGATAAGTGGGACACTCAGTTTATTTTCTCTAAAATAAATTTAATGTCTTCCTGTGCTATATTGTCTGAGTGCAGCACACTGTAATTGGGAAATTATCCATTATATCAGGCTTCATGCCTGGAAGTCATTAATATCCAATATCAATGCCAATTGCAGCTTTCAAAATACACCATTTTCTCACCTACAATCTGGTCAATACACAAAATTTGATTTTTTTTTGGTGGTATTGGGGTGTTTTGGCAGAAACAGCCAGAGTTGAGGAGGAGCTTTTTTTATACCGGTGTTAATCTTTAGAAAAAGGTCAAGTCTGAAGATATCCAGCTTATTTCCCTTTTTTTTTAATTGCCAAAAGGAGTGACTTTTACTTGATCAGTCAAATTCATTTTTTCAGAGGGAACCAATCACATGCAACCTGCAAACAAGTGAAAGTATCTGGAGATGAAGAATCAAGGAACGGTATGCCTTGATGAGCTAAAAGTACCATCTCGGTGGACCGTATGAACAGAGGGTTCCCAATCATTCTCTCTGACCATAACACGATTTTTTTTTTTAAACCTGTGATTTTGAGGGAGGCTGTGAAGTTTCTTAAGGAGATTAGAGTTTCAGCTGGAGGACTGAGCATTGGTGTGCCACAAGGGTTGCTGCTTTTCGTCATACGTATGGTTTGGATGTGAACATAGGAGGTATGGTTAGTAAGTGTACATATGACCCCAAAATTGGAGGTGTAATGGACAGTGAAGCAGATTACTTCAGAGTACAAAGGGATCTTGATCAGATGGGTCAATGGGCTGAGAAGTGGCAGATGGAGTTTAATTTAGATAAATGTGAGGTGCTGCATTTTGGAAAGGCAATTCGGAGCAAGACTTAGACAATTAGTTATAAGATCCTGGGGAATGATGCTGAACAAAACCATCCTTCATGTGCAGGTTCATAGTTCCTTGAAAATGGAGTCACGGGTACATAGGATAGTGAAGAACGCATTTGGTATACTTTCCTTTATTGGTCAGTGGATTGAGAGGATTTGACGGTATTAGGCAAGAACTTTCAAAAGCTGATTGGAGGCAGATGTTCGCAGGTAAAGGGATGGCTGGAAAATGGGAAGCCTTCAAAAATGAGATAACAAGAATCCAGAGAAAGTATATTCCTGTCAGGGTGAAAGGAAAGGCTCGTAGATATAGGGAATGCTGGCTGACTAAAGAAATTGAGGGTTTAGTTAAGAAAAAGAAGGAAGCATATGTCAGGTTTCGA
>NC_057718.1:75979200-76037931 GCF_004010195.1 Chiloscyllium plagiosum | reverse complement strand
TAATTTTGTATTAAGGTGTTATTGAAATAATGGATTAATTTATTAAAACGTTTTCTCCCATGTGAGATACCAAATTTGACCAAAATGAAAGGATACATGACAAATTCTCAAGTATTTGGCTGAGTGGTACATGAGAGAAGCTTAGGAATGCTCCTTGAACTTTTTCTCTCATCCTCTTTGTTACATATCGCTGACCAGTACTACATTCTCTCTCACCACAGAATTAATCAGATTAGAAGATTGTTCCTACCTACAGAACTGAATTTTCAACCACACTGATGTTAAAGATTGTTTTAAAGCACAGCTTTTGTTCAATGAGGACGTTGTGTTCTAAAATTGATGTGGATAAATGGAATTAAGATGCATATCAACCTTAATCTAATTGGATTGGTAAACAGGTTGGAATTGCTGAATTGTCGTCACCTTCCGGTTTGTTGTTCTTATGCCCTTAAAAGGGTAGCAGACAGCTACTTCATCACAAAAAGAAAATTGAGCGGGATGGGTGAAATTGAGGATCGTTGTAAATAGGCAACAAGAGTCAAAGGCGAGATGAGAAGTTTTTTGTGTTTTGTGTTCTGGAATTTTCTGTTTTAAAGGATGAAAAGCAAAAATGATTGCATGAAGGAGAGTGGTGAGGGAACTGCACGTTTGAAGAGCCAGCACAGGCATTATTGACTGAATTGGCCTCTTTTGTTGGTAATTTCTTGGAGAACCTTAATGTGAGATGAAGGGAGAAAGGAGACTGGGTGGGGTCTTGCATAGACCAGAGGGCATGTGGGAAGGCAGGGCAGGCAGAAGATCTGGAGTGCTGCCCCTTCCCCTTTTCATCTGCTGTAGCATGTTTTGTTTCGGAGGTGGCACTGGCTTTTTTGAAAGATTTTTTTTTTTCCCTAGTGATTTGCTTGCATCAGAATTTTTTTGGTTGATGCAATTGCAAACTTTTGGAGAATGTTATTCGGCTTCTGTTGAGTTGGCTTCTGTGATTCCGATACTCGGCAATGTGGCAAAGCTCAATGCATAGATGACACTTCACTGTCCCTCTGATGGGATTTCAATACAAAAATGCCAATAATGAAAAAGGAGCAGAAGTAGGGTTTGGTCCCTGTAACCTGGCCTGCTATTCAATCAGATAATGGCTGATCTGTTGATTTGTAACTTGAATTCTACATTTTTATTAACTCCAATTAACCCTTGACTCCCTTCCCTAACAATACATCTATTTCTGTCTTAAAAATGTTCAATGATCTGCTTTTGGCCTTCTGAAGTGAAGAGTTCCAAAGCCTCTTAAATCTCTCCCACAAAAGGAAACATCTTTCCACGTCCACCTTGTTGAGACCATTTTCAGATCTTTTATATATCAGTCAAGGTACAAGATGGCTTGGCCAACTTATCCTCCTAAGACAAAATGTTCACCAAGTGTGACATTGTCTGCACTTCCCATAGCCCACATTCACCAGGATTATGATTGTGAATCCCTTGTCATCAGCATCCTAGGGGTCATCATTGACAGACTTTTGTGTACCTGCCATACAAACACTGACTACATGAGCTCATCAGAAGCTGGGTACTATCTGATGAATAACTTGCTTCCTGACTCCCCAGAGCCTTTCCTCCATTCATAATACAAAGATCATGAATGTGGTGGAGTAATCTATACTTGACTAGCTGGGTGTGACTTTACCAACAATCAAAAGGTATCACACCATCCAAGATAAGATCAACCTGCTTGATGATCACCCTGGCTACCATTGACTGCCTTTTGCTACCATGACAGTATTGTGTGCCACTTACAAGCTCCTTTGCATCTGGAAGCTCCCCTCTAAGCCACGTGTGATTCTGACTTGGGATTATTTTGTGACTTATTGTCACTGGTCAAGAAAAATGGAATTCCTTCCCAACACCTTTTTGAATACATCTCGTTGAGATGGACTGCAACAGTTCAAGAAGGACTTTTGGGGGTGGATAATAAATGCTGAATTTGCCAGAAAACAAATACAAAGAAGTCTTCTGTTGTTGATCACTGCTTCTTGTGTATAAAAGAAACTCTGGGGATCTCCACCTATCCTTTTTTGTTTAATCCTTTGAACAGCTTGCTTTTTTTCAAAAAATATATAAAGCTTCAGCACTGTTAAATTCATTGACAATATTCTGCAATGTTACATTCAAATTTGAATAACAGACGCATTTCATCTTGCCTTTCTTGCACTTTTTAAAAATAAAACAGTTACTTGAATAAATTGGTCCCGTGGTAATTCAGTTTCTGTAAACTAAATATCAGGTCGACAGGGAAAGAGCTGATGCTAACTGGAGCAGACTGATATCATTGAACAAGTGCCATCTTCTCTGGTCATGTTACTAGGCCTCTGTTTTGTAATGTATTTTGTTTCATTTTTAACTGGCATTGTGGTCTGTTGGGTTTCTCCCTTCAGCTTTTCATTTTATATAGAGTCAGAGCTGTACAGCGCGGAAACAGACCTTTCGGTCCAACCCATTCATGCAAACTAGATATCCCAACCCCATCTGGCCCATATCCATCCAAACCCATCCTATTTATATACCCATCCAGATGCCTTTTTAAATGTTGCAATTGTACTAGCCTCCACAACTTCCTTTGGCAACTCATTCCATACATGTACCAGGGCAGCACGGTGGCTCAGTGGTTAGCACTGCCGACTCATAGCACCAGGGTCCTGGGTTCAATTCCTGCCTGTCTGTGTGGAGTTTGCACATTCTCCCTGTGTCTGCGTGGGTTTCCTCCGGTTTCCTCCCAAATGTGCAGGTCAGGTGAATTAGCCGTGCTAAACTGCCCACAGTGTTAGGTGTGTTAGGGTAAATATAGGGTAATGGGTTTGGGTGGGTTTCTCTTCGGAGGGGCGGTGTGGACTTATTGGGCCGAAGGGCCTGTTTCCACACTGTAGAGAATAGGGGCAGCACAGTGGCACAATGGATAGCACTGCTGCCTCTCAGTGCCAGAGACCCAGGTTCAATTCCCATCTCAGGCGACTGACTGTGTGGAGTTTGCACATTCTCCCCGTGTCTGTGTGGGTTTCCTCCGGGTGCTCTGGTTTCCTCCCACAGTCCAAAAATGTGCAGGTTAGTTGAATTGGCCATGCTAAATTGCTAGTAGTGTTAGGTGAAAGGGTAAATGTAGGGGAATGGGTCTGGGTGGGTTGCTTTTCGGAGGGTTGGTGTGGACTTGTTGGGCCGAAGGGTCTGTTTCCACACTAAGTAATGTAATCTACAATCCTCTTGTGTGAAAAAGTTGCCCCTTAGGTCTCTCTTTATATCTTTCCCCTCTCACCCTAAACCTATGCCCTCTAGTTCTGGACTCCCCCGCCCCAGGGAAAAGACTTTGTCTGTTTACCCTATCCATGCCCCTCATGATTTTCTAAACCTCTAGAAGGTCACCCCTCAGCCTCCGATGCTCCAGGGAAAACAGCCCCATACTCAACCACTCCCTTTCGTTCAAATCCTCGAACTCTGGCAACATCCTTGTAAACCTTTTCTGAACTCTTTCAAGTTTCAGAACATCCTTCTGATAGGAAGGAGACCAGAATTGCACACAATATTCCAACAGTGGTCTAACCAATGTCCTGCATAGCCACAGTATGACCTCCCAACTCCTGTACTGAATACTCTGACCAATAAAGAAAGCATACCAAATGCCGCCTTCACTATCCTATCTACCTGCGACTTCACTTTCAAGGAGCTATGAACCTGCACTCCAAGGTCTCTTTGTTCAGCAACACTCCCTCGGACCTTACCATTCAGTGTATAGGTCCTGCTAAGATTTGCTTTCCCAAAATGCAGCACCTAGCACTTATCTAAATTAAACTCCATCTGCCAAGTCTCAGCCTATTGGGCTATCTGATCAAGATCCTACTGTAATCTGAGGTAATCTCCTTTGCTGTCCACTATACTTCCAATTTTGATGTCCAATTTTACCAACTATACTTATTATGCTCACATCCAAATAATTTAGTTAATGATGAAAGTAGTGGGCCCAGCACCGATCCTTGTGGCACTCCACTGGTAACAAGCCTCCAGTCTGAAAAACAACCCTCCACCACCACCCTCTGTCTTCTACCTTTGAGCCAGTTCTGTATCCACATGGCTAGTTCTACCTGTATTCCATGAGATCTAACCTTGCTAATAAGTCTCCCATGGGGAACCTTGTCGAAAGCATTATTGAAGTCCATATAGATCACGTCCACCTCTCTGTCCTCATCAATCTTTTTTGTTACTTCAGAAAACTCAATCAAGTTTGTGAGACATGATTTTCCACATACAAAGCCACGTTGACTATCCCTAATCAGTCCTTGCCTTTACAAATACATGTACATCCTGTCCATCAGGATTCCCAGCAACAACTTTCCCACCACTGACATCAGGCTCACTGGTCTATATTTCCCTGGCTTGTCCTTTACTACCTTTCTTAAACAGTGGCAACACGTTAGCCAACCTCCAGTCTTCTGGCACCTTACCTGTGACTATCGATATTACAAATATCTCAGTAAGAGGGCCAGCAATCACTTCTCTAGCTTCCCACAGAGTTCGAGGGTACACCTGATTAGGTCCTGGGGATTTATCGACTTTCGTGTGTTTCAAGACATCCAGCACTTCCTCCTCTATAATATGGACATTTTGCAAGATGTTACCATCTATATCCTTACAGTGTGTATCTTCCATATGCTTTTCCACAGTAAATACTGATGCAAAATACTAGTTTGGTATCTTCTCCCATTTTCTGCGGCTCCACACAAAGGCTGCCTTGCTGATTTTTGAGGGGCACTATTCTCTCCCTACTTATTCTTTTAGGTTAGATTCCCTACAGTGTGGAAACGGGCCATTTGGCCCAACAAGTCCACACCGACCCTCTGAAGAGCAACCCACCCAGACCCATTTCCCTACATTTACCCCTGACTCATGCACCTAACACTATGGGCAATTTAACATGGCCAATTCACCTAACCTGCACATCTTTGGACTGTGGGAGGAAACCAGAGCACCTGGAGGAAACCCACGTAGACACGGTGAGAATGTGCAAACTCCACACAGACAGTTGCCCGAGGCTGGAATCTAACCTGGGATCCTGGTGCTGTGAGGCAGCAGTGCTAACCACTGAGCCACTGTGCTGCCCCTTAATGTATTTGTAAAAACCCTTTGGATTTTCCTTAACCCTATTTGCCAAAGCTATCTCATGACCCCTTTTTGCCCTCCTGATTTCCCTCTTAAATATACTCCTACTGCCTTTATACTCTTCTAAGGATTCACTCGATCTATCTTGTCTCTACCTTACATTTCTTCCTTCTTTTCCTTAACCAAACTATCGATTTCTTTAATCATCCAGTAGTCCCTATACCTACCAGCCTTTCCTTTCACCCTAACAGGAATATACTGTCTCTGGACTCTCGTTATCTCATTTCGGAAGACTTCCCTTTTTCCAGCCGTCCCTTTACCTGTGAATATCTGCTCCTGATCAGCTTTTGAAAGTTCTTGCCTATTACTGTTAAAATTAGCCTTCCTCCAATTTAGAGCTTCAACTTTTGAGATCTGGTATGTCCTTTTCCACCACTATTCTAAAACTAATAGAATTATGGTTGCTGTCCCCAAAGTGTTCCCCCACTGACACCTCAGTCAGCTGCACTGCCACATTTCCCAAGAGTAGTTCAAGTTTTGCACCTTCTCTCGTAGGTACATCCACGTATTAATCAGAAAATTTTCTTGTATACACTTAATAAATTCCTCTCCTTAAAACTATGCCAGTCCCAGTCTACGTTTTGAAAGTTAAAATCCCCTTCCATAACCACCCTATTATTCTTGCATCCCACATATTTTTTTCTTTGGGTACTCTTTGATTGCAGATCTTTGCATGTCTGCCAGCCAGTTTACTTAGAGCAAGGAAATGTCAGACCCACCAACAATTACATCATTGGTTTGTGTCTTATGTTCCTCCCATTGCCATGGCAGTGTTGCCATGCTCTAAATTCATCACTAAGCTGATTGGTACAGCATCGGAGACTTGAAACAAAAACAATATGGGAGCAAATTACAGCAGATGCTGGAATATGTACTGAAAAAAAATGCTGGCAATCAGAGCGGGTCCCTGGAGGGAAAGCAAGCTAGTGTTTCTGGTCTAGATGACTTTTCTTCAGAGGTGCAGTGAAGTTTAGAAGGACAGCATTTATGGTGTAGTGAGTCAGGGTGGGGTTGGTATGGAGTGCTGAGGAAGAAAGGATGTTGATAATTCAGATTGTGATCAGAATGTGAGAATGTAGAGCAGTAGTGTGTCTAACTGCCAGATTTGAGGGAGCAGACAGTCCCATTGTGGTGTGAGAAGGGGAGAGAGGACATGCTGACAGAGAATATAACTAGTAAAGCTCAAAAAGGGAAGGAATGGGAGGAAGTTCACAATTTGAGGGTATTGAAGTCAAGATTGAGCCAGGTGCCTAGTCTGAAGATGAGATGTTGTTCCTCCAGTTTGCGTTGTGATTCACTAGAGCATTGTATCATGCTGAGGACAGACACATGGGCTGTGTCAAAATGACCAGCTATGGGAAGGTTTGGGTTCTGTTTCCACACAGACTGGAGGTGTTCTGCAAATTTGTCACCCAGTCTGTGTTTAGTTTCTCCAATGAAGAGTAGGCCACGTTAGGTGCAATTAATACAGTACAGAAGATTGTAGAGGTACAGGTGAAATGCTGCTTCACTTGGAGAGACAGTTTTGGCCCTTGGATGGTGAGCAGGGAGGAGGTGTAGGGGAAGGTGTTGCAACTTCTGCAGTTACATGGGAAGGTGCTGTGGGAAGGGGTAATGGGGAATTAGTGGTGTTGGTTGAGAAATTGACTAGGGTGTCCTGGAGGGAACGATCCCTGTGAAACGCAAGCAGGGGGAGTGAGGAGAAGACTTGTTTGGTGGTGGTGTTCTGCTTGACTTGTTTGAAATGACTAAGAATGATCCTTTGAATGTGGAACTGGTGGGTGAAAGGGGAGGCCAAGGGGATCCCGATCACACAGTTGTGAATGACGGGAAGGGTAAGGGTGGAAGTGCAGGTGATGATAAGAAAGGATGCTGTTGAGGTCCGTGTCAACCACAGTGGGCAGGAAACCACTGTTACAGAAGGGAGTCTGCAGAGATTATTCCCTCCAGGACTCAAAGCATTAACTCGGCAGATCTGGCAGTATCTGCAGGAAGATAGCAGAGTTTCTGCAATATCAGTTATTGTTTCAGATCTCCAGCATCTGCATTTTTGTTTTATTATAGCAGAGACTTGAATGGACTCAGAGTTCTGAAGTTTTTTGTGAAATTTGGCATTGCCTAAAAGGCGTTATGACTGGCACTCACTTTGAATCAGTTCATTGTTTCACTTTCTTTTGTAATTTCTGTACAAGTTCCTTTTTTAAGTAGGTTTTGTGAAGCTGTCGGAACAGGTTTAACTGGGCAAATATCTTACTCCTAATACTAATACGTAACAGATTGTTCTCAATCCAATTCTTAACCAGCAGACACTACAACCTTTTACTTTAAAGAAATCCCTATTTTAACTATTCCTTTATCTGTCAGAGGATATTAAGCTTTGGTGAGATGCATAGTGGAGTTCTGACAGTGAGTATGTTCCTGATGACTATTAAAATGTTTATGGCTGTTAATGGCCTTGAAGCCTGGAGCTGTAGTTTTAGTCTGGCATGCATTGTCTGTTGTCTCGTTGTAATGTTCTCAGTCATCAGATATTGTAAAATCTGTGTTGAAGTGTATATTGGTCCTGAGGACTGTAATTCTGATTAAATAAAACTTTATACTAATATTATAGTCAAACAGCATGGCAACATACCATTTGGTCTTACTTGTCCACGCCAATCAGGTTTCCCAAACCAAATTAGTCCCTTTGCCTGTGTTTAATCCATATCCCTCTAAACCTTTCATGAACGAATGATTTCATTGTCTCACATGTAGTGAAAAGTGTTGTGTTATCACAATCTGATGCTATTTTGAGTTACAAAAACAATAAGAAGGAATTACTTAAATCAAATTCTTTCTGTCAAATTGGTTTTCAAACTTGGCTCAGAGCCTTTGCAAGGTGTTACAGGCCTCAAGGAATCCCTGTTCCAGATAAAGCAATGACAACATTGATGCCCCAGGAGACCCTGGTTCTGCTGCTGCTGCAGCCACTAACACACTGCCAAGAGCCTCTGCTCCTGATGTACTGCAGCCAGGAGGCTGTGCTCTGGGCACTGCCACCACCACAGCTGATGCCCTGCCGCTTCCAAGAGTTGCTCCTAAGGTCCCTTTTTAAATCTTCCTCCTCTCAGCTTACCTTAAAAATATACCCTCTAGTTTTAAACACCCCGACCTGGGGGAGAAGACCTTTGCAATTCACCTTATCTGTGCTCCTCATGATATTATAAAACTGTGTAAGGCTGTTGGGTTCTTTTCCTGAGGTTTCACACATGAGATGCAATTTGCATACACCCACTTCTGCAAACCGTTAAAGTTTAATAAAGCTTGTACAAGCTATGTGAACCCCCCTTTGACCCTCTTTGCAGGTGTGTGAGGTTGAGTCAAAGTGAGGCTCTGAACAAAGAAAATACATCTCCTTTATGCAGGTCAGTTGGCCATGCTTACAGATACTCTGGCCACTTCCCCATGGTCACATGCCACTTGAGAAAATCCCTCAGTTACTCCCTCACAGTCATATGTTACCCCAAAGTATGATGGTAGGATGAGATCATCCTCCGAGATAATGCTAATGCCCTAATCCTGGGGAATGTTATGCAAAATATTTCCTGACTCCGTGATTTCCCAAGACAATGTATGTGACATACATAGCTTCAGGGGATGGCTAGAAAACATTTCTGAATGGAAGTGATTTGAATGATAGTTTAATTTGATAATAGCAGGGGGAGTAGTAGCAAATGACTGTCTAAATGGAGTGGCGGTCATTTGCATTCTTACCTGACTGTCGTCCCCATCCACTTCCAGAATGTTTAGTCGTTGCAGTTTAACTCTTCAATATTACATTAATGTCTAGAGAGAGGTTCCCATTTAATTGTTTAACATGGTCACCTCTCAACCTTCTATGTTCCAGGGAAAAAACTTCTCTGTCTACCCAGCCTCTCCTCATAACTCAAACCCTCCATTCCCCATAACATCCTTGTAAATCTTTTCTGCATCCTTTCCAATTTCATAAAATATCTTCCTACAGCATGGTGACCAGAACTGTGCACAGTAATCCAAATATGGCCTCACCAACATCCTGTACAAATGCAACATGATACCCAAACTTCTGTAGTCAAATCATCTGAGCAATGAAGGCAAGTGTGCCAAATGCTTTCTCCACCACCCTGTCTATCTGTAACACAACTTTCAATGAACTATGTACCTGAATCTCTAGGTAAAAACAAGGACTGCAGATGCTGGAAACCAGAATCTAAATTAGAGTGGTGCTGGAAAAGCACAACAGTTCAGGCAGCATCCGAGGAGCAGGAAAATTGACATCTATTCCTGATGAAGGCCTTCTGCCCGAAATGCGATTTTCCTGCTCCTCGGATGCTGCCTGAATTGCTGTGCTTTTCCACCACCACTCTAACCTGAATCTCTAGGACCGTTTTGTTCAATAACACTCCCCAGGACCTTACCATTAACTATAGAACTGCTGCCTTTGTTTATCTTACCAAATTACAACACCTTACATATATGTAAATTGAATTCCATCTGCTGCTCCTCAGCCCATTGGCCCAGTTGATCAAGATCCAGTTGTACTATTAGATAACTATTCTACAACTTGGTCAGTTGTGGTTCACTTGATACATTTTGCCTGTCGTGTTACAGGTTTCAGGTTCAGTTACAACTTCAGTAATCTAGTTTAAAAGATCAATGCAAATAATCCAATGTAGTATGAGAGGATGCTCCACAGGGCCATGTTTTAAACTGGCATCCAATCTGCCTGCTTGGGATACTAGGAATAATTCCCTGCTCATCTTCAAATTAGTTTCAATGGAATATTTAAGAAGAGCAGGGAAATATTCCCAGTATTCTGATTACATTTATCCCTCAAGTCAACAATACAAAAGCAGATTATCTGTTTATTAGATTGAACTCTTGCAAATGGCATGGTGTGCATATTGTGCCACATTTAAAACATTTATAGCCATGTCCAGACTTAAAGTACTTCATTGGCTCTAAAGTGTTTTGAGACATTCAGCCATTGTAAAAAATGCTGTATCAATGCACATTTTTTTTTCTCTCCTTTTTGTAGTGAATGATAGCATATAATTAACAACACTTTAATCAATATTCAAAAACTCTTTTGTAATTTAAACTCTTCATTATCAAAGTCTGTTCTTAAATAGAGCTTTAAAGGAAATGTTAGTGATCTGACTTTAGATATACAGTCAGCCTGAAGCATGTAGTTTTGAGAGAGAAAGGGAAGAACAACAAAGTCCTGAGAGCTGAAGTTCTGAAATAATGAACTAAACTGTTTAAATTTCACAGTTAGTCAGAATCTGAAGCAAGAATCATGTTAAGGTTTGTGTGTGGAAGGTGAACCTGTTTTGACACCATTATCTTGTTGAGTGGTTATGATCTCTCTACCTCAATTAGTTTGTACAGTTTTGGATTACTTATTATTTTGCTTAGACCCTCAGCATGCAACTCTTATACCTATCGTGTTGTTCCAGTCAAATAAAAACCAAAAGAACTGTGAAGACTGTAAATCAGGAGCAAAGGCAAGGATTGCTGGAGGTGGAGGTGGGGCACAGGAAGTCTGGTGGCATCTGTGAAGTAAAATCAGTGTTAATATTTCGGGTCCGGTGACCCTTCCTCTGGTTTTTCTTCACGGATGCTGCCAGACCTGCTGGGCTTACCAGCAGCTTCTGTTTTTATTCCATGTTTTTCCAGTCATTTTGGTTTGTCTCCAAGCACCACCTTATTTTTAATTTTTTATTATCTTTCTGCTTCATTTAATTGGATTTATAGGTCATCCCTTTGCTTGTTATTTAGCTGTTGACACTTTTTTACTCTCACCGTCTCACTCTCTTGGTCATCTGCAGAGACTTATTTGACACTGCACTCACACCATTTGTATGATCTTTTGATTTCTCTACCCATAAATTCTGTGTTCTGTGTGCTTCTCTCTCACTTCACCTGATGAAAGGGTTGCACTCCAAAAGCTTGTGCTTTCAAATAAAGTATAATCTGGTGGGGGGGGAGGGGGTGTGATTTCTGACATTGTCCACCCCAGGATGTTGGCAGGCAAAGCAGCAACAGGAATGCTATTGAATATCAAGAGGTGATGGATGGATTCTCTCTTGATGGAAAATTGGCCTTTCCAGACACTTATGGGACAAATGTAACTTGTTGTTTGTCAGATGAAACCTGGATATTATTCCAGTCTTTTTGCATTTGAACATGGACTCCTCCAGGATCTGAAGATTCACAAATGTGCTGAACCTTGTGCAATCATTGGCAAACGACCCACTTCTGACCTTAAGATGGAGGGACGATCATTGATGAAGGAGCTAAAACTACCCTGAGGGACTCCTGCAGAAATGTCCTGAGCTGAGATGACTGACCTCCAGTAACCACACTTTTCTTCCTTTGTTAGGTATGACTGCAACCCATGGAGTTTTTCTTCCTACAATTCCCATTGACTCCATTATTACTCAGACTCCTTTCTTAGTAAAATGTAACCAAGAGTCAAGGGAAATCGCTCTTCTCTTGACCTCAGTTGTTTGTCCACATTTGAACCCAAACTGACTGCTATGGGCAGGTTTTTGTTAAACTTGATATGATCGAATTCATCTTGTAGTTTGAGAGCGACAAACTTGAATCAGATGTAACTGTGTATTATAATTGGGTGAAGGTAACACAAAGAGGAGTTGACCAGAGTTGATTACAAGGGAAGAATAGCAGGAAAGACAGTGGAGCAGCAATGGCAGGAGTTTCTGGGGGTAATTCAGGAGCCACAGCAGAAATTCCTCCTAACGAAGAAGCAACACTATAAAGGGAGGATGAGGTAAAATTGGCTGACAAGGGAAGTTAGGGACAACGTAGAAGCAAAAGAAAAAGCATACAATATGGTGAAGATTACTTGGAGGCCAGAGAATTGGGAAACCTTTCAAAACCTGCAGAAGACTTAAGGGAAAAGAAGACAAAATGTTAGGGTAAGCTAGCTGCTAACATAAAAGAAGATTGCAAGAGTTTTTTTTAGATATGAGTTTTAGTAAGAGAGAGGCAAAATTGGACATTGGATTGCTGGAGAATGAGGCTGAAGAAATTGTAATGGGGAATAAAAAAATTGTTGGAGGAACTGAATAGGTACTTGCCTTGGTCTTTATGGTGGATGACAGCATTTGCGTACCAAGCTTCCAAGAGATTTGGGGCAGAGGTGAGTATAGTGGCCATTGCTAAGAAGGAGAAGCTGGGGAAGTTGAAAGGTCTGACAGCAGATAAATCACCCGGACCAGCTGGACTGCACCCCAGTGTTCTGAAGGAGATAGCGGAGGAGATCGTGGAGGCATTGGTGATCTTTTAGGAATTTCGAGAGTCTGAAAGGGTCCCAGAGGATGAGCAAATTGCCAATTGCCAAGAAAGCAGAGAGGCAGAAGACAGTAAACTATAAGCCAGTTAGGCTGACCTTGGTCGTTGGTAAGATTTTAGAGTCCCTTATTAAGGGTAAGATTGTGAAGTACTTGGAAGTGCATGGTAAAATAGAGCTAGTCAGCACTGCTTTGTCAAGGGAAGGTAATGTCTGACAAATCTGTTAGAATTCTTTGAGGAGGTAATGAGTAAGTTGGACAAATGAATTCCAGAAGGCCTTTGACAAGATGCTACACAGGAGGCAGCTAAATAAGATCAGAGCCCATGGAATTAGGGACAAGGTTCTGGCATGGATGGAGGTTTAGCTGACCAGCAGAAGACAGGAAGTGGGGGCAAAGGGTTTTTCTTTTTCAGGATGGCAACTGGTGAGTAGTGGTGTTCTGCAGCTGGTCAGTATTGGGACTACAACTATTCATGTTAACAATCTGAAACTGTGGGCTTTATTGCAAAGTTTGCAGATGACACAAAGATTGAGACAGGTAGTGTTGAGGTAGGGAGGCTACAGAAGGATGCAGACATGCTAGGAGAGTGAACAAAGAAGTGGTAGGTGGAATACAATTTGGGAAAGTGTGAGATTATGCACTTTGGCAGGAAGAATAGAGGTGTTGACTATTTTCTAAATGATAAAAGGCTTTGGAAATCTGAAACACAACGAGACAAGAGTTCTAGTTCAGGATTCTCAAGGTTAGCATGCAGGCTTAGTTGGCAGTTAGGAAGGCAAATGCAGGGTTAATATACATTTCAAGAAGACTAGAATGTAAGAGCAGGGATGTACTGCTGAGGCTGTAAAAGGCTCTGGTCAGACTGCATTTGGAATATTGTGAGCAGTTTTGGTCCCTGTATCTAAGAAGGAGGGGTTTGAGAGAAGGTTTACAATGAAGGATTGTCATATGAGGAGCGGTTGAGAATTCTGGGTCTTTACTCAGTGGAATTTAGAAAGATAAGGGGGGAAATTTTGTAGAAACTTACAGAATATTGAGAGGCCGGGATAGAGTGGACATGGAGATGTTTCCATGAGTAGAAGAGAATAGGATCTGAAGGTACAATTTCAGAATGAAGAGGTGATCCTTTCAAGCCGAGATGAGGAATCTCTTCAGCCAGAGAATGGTGACGCTGTCATAAAGGCCATGTCATTGTGTTTTTAAGACCGAGATAGATAGTTTCTCAATTAGTGAGGCATTAAAGGTTATGAGACCTAAAGGAGAATAGGGTTGAGAAATATATCCACCATGATTGAATGACAGAGCAGACTTAATTGGCCAAATGGCTTAACTCTCTGCTCCTATATATTATGGTCTTGTGATAATCCTTCTATGACTTTACTGATGATCAAGAATGAATGGTATCAGAGGACTCTAATTGTAAATGAAATCACCTTTGTTAAAATGAAAGGTGTAAGAATAAACTCTGCCTCCTGCTGACTGGTTCATTTGACTTAGGTGATGGAAAAGTTTTTCATCCGTGTTCTGGGACACAATTAAGACACCTAGCTCAATCTGGATTAAGAAAGAAAAGCCAGAATATCTGTTGGTAAAGCCAGTTGATATGTAACTGATTTTGATTCAGGTTTTTTTCTCCATAACACAGACAATTGCGGGTAATGCCTTTTGTGTACAGGGCATCATTTCAAAATTTGCACATGATATAAAATTGGAAGTGTTGTGAACTATGAGGAGGATTGTGATGAACGTTAGGAGGACATAGTCACATTGCTAGGACAGCTGGATATGATGAAATGTGAAACAAAGTCTTTTAGCAGGAAGAATTAGGAAAGCCAAGTGTATGGCTCCAAAGAGGAAGTGCAAGGACAGTGACCTAAAGCCTACGGAATCCTGACTTAATGGTCAAACCTCAATTTATACTGAACCTTAACCAAAAAATAATATTTAGCCTCCAGTGGAGTATTGTCCATTTTCTGGGCAGCACATGTTAAGGAAGACATTTTGAGGAAATGTTTGTAAGAATAGATGAAGGATTTCAGTTATGTGTATAAATTGGAGAAATTGGGGCTGTTCTCCCAGGCCAAGAGAAGAGTGAGGAGATTTGATGGTATAGTCTTGAAGGATCTAGATAAAGGAGGTAGAATTTAACCCCATTGGGGAAGGCTTGAGAGCCAGAGAAACACACATTAAGTTGAATGACAAAGTAACAAAAGGCAGAATTTGTTAGTCAGGATCCAGAAAATAGACCATGAGTGTGGTGGAAGCAAATTCAGTTGTGGCCTTCGAAACCAGATTGGATAATAGGCTGAACAGAAATAATTTGCAGAATTGTTTTCTTCATCCTAACATAGGCATTTGTGGAAGGCCAGTATTTGTTACTTGTGTCTCGTTATGCTTGAACTGAAGGCAATTTCAGATGGTAATTGAGTCAACTGGATTGGGCCTTTATTACAATAAATAATTAGTCTCACTGACACTAGCTTTATATTCCAGATTTATTAATTGGATGCTGTGGTGACAATGGAAAAAAAAAAGATCCCCAATACTAATGTGCAAACTATATTATTTTAAAGCAGTTTGGCTTTTGTGTGTCCTGTTACCAATTTCAGATTACAGGAACCTTTTGAGGCCAGAATGACTTGCTTTAACTAAGTTACATATTCTTAATAGACCTGGAATTTTTGACATCAAAGGGTTTTGGTAAAGATGGGGCAAAATGCTTTCTGCTGGCAGAAGAGTCAGTAACTGGACAATACAGATTTTAAGAATGCACAGGATAGCAGAGGGAACATGACGACAATTTTTGTTCACCCATTGTATTGCTTTGATCTGGAGTGCAGAGCCTGAAATGGTGGTGGAAAAACTTTTCAGAAGGAAAAAGTGTAGAATGATGGCATTACTGGTTTCTTTTAGTGAACTAGCACAAACATGATGGACCAAATAGAATTTTGCAATACAAACAGAGGCTAAGTCTTAAGTATTTTTTCTGCACTTGTTTAGTGCACAGATCCAGGAAACCAAACTTATTTCTCCTTCCTCTTCGCATCCAGAGGAATAACAAATTATTTCTCCTTAGGCTCGGGGTGTGAAGGAGCAGATGATTAACACTTTCTCTTCTCTTCATCTCACATCAAGCCTTCCTAGATTAAAGAATTGCAGCCAATTTTCCCAGGTTCGAGAGTCAGAACAAAGTTTTGTAGGTATTGTGTATTCTTGTATTAAATCTGCTCAGGTATCGATATAGAAGAGTCCTATTGAATTTGCTATATATGTTTTTATTTCAAGCGTTAATACTGAAAGTTCTCAGTTTGTCACTGATTGCTTGGAATCTGTTTTCTTGAATAAATGCTGGTGGGTAAGATTAAGGAGAATCATTAAGCTGTTCTGTGTTCCAAATAAGTGTATTCAAGGGTAAGAGTGTAAGCAGAGAAGGAGTACGGCCCAAGGGAGCAATCTGTGGAGCCAGAGGACTTTTGTAGGTGTTAAGTAAGTATTTCACATCTTGGCAAAGGAGGATGTAGGTACAGAATTCTCAAAGAGAAAAAGGGTTTTTTGAGCGTTCAGCATAGGGAGTGAAGAGATATTTGGTGAGCTTAAAAATTTGACAAATATCCAGGTCAGGATGAGTTGTATCTGAGGCTGCTTTGGGAATATGTGAGAAGAAGTTAATGGAGCTTTGATCCAAACTTTTAATTCCTTTTTGACCACAAGGAGGTTACAGAGGACTGAAAAACAGCAAATGTGGTTCTACTGTTCAAGAAAGGTGTTAGAGATAAATCGGGGAATTACAGACTAGTGAGTCTCACATGAGTGATAGAGAAACTATTGGGGAAAATTCTAAAGGAGCAAATTAATTCCACTTGGAGAGGGAAGGTTTGATCAAGGATTGTCACATGGCTTTGTCAAAGGGAGGTCATACCTTATTCATCTGATGGAATTTTTCGAGGTGGTGATCAGGTGTGTTGAGAGGATAATGCAGTTGATATAGTTTAAATGGAATTCAACAAAATTTTTGACAAGGTCTCATATGGGACACTGATGAAAAGGTAAAAGCACATGGGACCCAAAAGTTGGATTCAACATTGACTTAGTGGCAGAAGACAGGGTGGTGGTAGAGGCTGTTTGTGTCCAATGGCGTGCCATGGGGATCTGTGCTGAGTCCCTTTATATTACAAACAAGAAGTGATTAAGTAGAAAACGTGGGGGCATTCTTAAGTAAATTTGTGGATGACACACAGGTTGGTTGGGTGATTGGCAGTGAGAAAGATTCTTGGGCAACTGGAATATGTAAATGGATTTGTCAGATGAGCAGATTAGTGGCAGATGGAACTTAATCCTGATAATTGTGAGGTGATGCATTTTGGAAGAAGTAACAAGACAAAGGAGTGTTCAATGAATGGCAAGACTCGAAGTTCAGAAGGATCTTGGGCTGTTCATCCTAAGATCCTTGAAAGCAGCAAGACAGATTAATAGGGTAGTTAATGGGGCATACACTTCCATTTATCAGTTATGGCATACAAGAGTAAGGAGGTTATGTTGAAGTGATGCAAAACTTTGGTTAGGCCATTGCTGGAGTATTGTGTGCTATAGGACACTATAGGAAGGATGCGATTGCACTGGGAGGAGATTCACCAGGCTATTGTCTGGCTTAGGGCATTTCAACTACTGTATCAAAAACCTGGATAGGCTTGGATCCTTTTCTTCAGAGCAAAGAAGGCTGGGAGGGGGCTTCATTGATCTCTAAGATTGAGAGGCATGGAACAGTGGATGGGAAGCAGCTATATGTGTGCGTGTATGCGTGCGCACATACCAATAACAAGTGGACATAATTTTTGAGGTGGAGGGTCAGAGGTTTAGAGGGGATTTGAGGCATTTCTATCTCATGCAGAAAGTGTTGGGAATCAGCAATGTGCTGCTTAGGAGAATAGTTTAAGTGGGCAACCTCTCAAATGTGTAAAAAGAACGTGGACAAGTACTTGGAATGCCATAACATTCAAGGCTGTGAGCCAAGCGCTGGAAAATGGGTCACCTCTTTTTACAGTATGATTATACATAATGGCTCTTCAATCAGTATCTCACTGAGTTCTTAATGCACTCTGCATGATTACTTTCAAATGTGGAGACTGTTGGAGGCATGTTTGAAACATTTTTAAGGAGATTCTGTAACAACTGTTGAGTGTTGGTTTGTTATTGATGGCTGACCATTCAGCATGACTGCCATTAAAGGAGCATGAGCAGTTAGACCTGATGGTTTGTGCTGACACTTTTAGTATTTGCAACACATCAGCTGACAGGCTGATATCCTAAAGGGAGACTCCCAAATTGACCTGCCTGATTAAGCAGCAGGAAGTACACCAGAGCTCTGCTGGTAGGTGGCACAGCTCCAACTCTGAGAACTCCAGCAGTATTTTTGAATTTAATGTCATTGAATGTAAGGTATTCAAGTGAGGTTAATGTGTATTCCCTGTTGGAAAAAACCGAATTGCACTGGATTTCTCAGTAACTTCTGGAGACTTTTAAGCATAATCATATGCTTCTGTACTTCAAACACTTCACTGATTTAAAAATATGCATATGATGAAAATTGGCAGTTATTTTGTACAGAAGACACCCACAAACAATATTGAGGTCAATGACTTGTTAATTTTTTTGTTTTCAACAAATATTTGAGGGATGACAGGTCCCTGTTCTTAAAATAGTGCATTGGAAATTAAGATCTAATTGAACTGGCTATACAGGCTTCACAATACCAGCAGTTCATGGCTTCATTTGTGTTTTTTAACGGTATGTAGAACTAGTTCTTTATAATTAGCTCTTGCCACAGGGGCAGCAAGGTCAGTATTCATTGCCTATTCCTACATATCCTTGAAAAGTAATTAATAAGCCGACTTTCTGAACTGCGATAGTCCATGTGTTGCAAAAATAATACCACAGTACTGTTGGGTTAGGATTGCCAGAACTTTGATCCAGTGATGCTGAAGGGAATGGTGGTCTCGTTGCAAGTCAAGGTGAAGTGTGATTTGGAGGGGAGCCTGGAGGTCATGATATTTCCATGTATCTAATGCTGTCTTCCTAGGTTTCATAGAATTGAGTGGCTTGAAAACCTACTTTGAGAGCAGCAATGAGTCAAAAACATCAATGTAAGACTGGAGATCTAGACTGCAACTTTAGTTCTCAAAGACATTGTTGAACCACTTGAGTATCCATGACAAGTTCTCAGTTGAATTATTACTTTTACTGGTAGCAGCCTTTTTAGTTCCAACTTAAACCGTTCATTCTCAAGCTGCCATTATGGGATTTGAACTTGCATTCTGTGCATTTTCTTTCATTTAGGTTTTTGATTGCTTGTCCAGTAATGTAACTATTATGCTTCTACACTCTCAGTTATAAACTTGAATGTAGATGTGGCCTTTTGACTTGCAATCTTTTGAGCAATTCCAAATTTTCGTATTTCTTGAATGTGGCTAGTCTAATTCAGGTTAATTTTAATAGCAAACTGCAAACTTGCGGTGCCTGGTCCTTGGTGGGCTGTTTCCAAATCATTTTTTTTTTTTGCACTGCAATTTAAGCTATATTTAATGTACCAGGCAAAACTTGAAAACTGTAAATCCATTTTTGTAAATTAATTGCATCAAGTCCACAATGCAGAGGTTTTCTATTACTGGTGTATGCAGTAACCATATGTTTTAGCCACAAGATCACAGTGACAGAGCCAGCCATTGTTGGTGTCAGTACATTTTGGAAACCTACTGAAACAGTGGGTTTGATTTAATATTGTGTTTTCACTGCATTCATGTAGATTATCAACAAAGAAGGGCCAAATCATGTACTCACCTAACTCTTCCATTGGTATTAAAAGTAAAATAAAACTGGTGTTTAATGCAGTTTGTAGGGCTTCACTTTTGATGAATAAAAGAACTTTTAAAGAAAATTCATTATTGAAGAATAAAGGGTTAATGCACAAGTTAACTAAATGAACCAGGTAAAGAGTTTGCTTTGTCAAAAAAATCTTTACACTAGCAGAATGACTAATCTTTCTGCTCAACGTGGGCACTTCACTATTTAAGGATCATCAAAGTGAATCTTTGTTCACTGTTCAGAGCCAAAGCCACTTTTAGTTAAGTTGCTTGCTTTTTAGAAGATAGAAACTAAAGGTGGTCCTTTAGTGACTGGAATTATTCAGTTTGCAGGGCGAGAACTAAATTGAAATCCCCCTGGCATGGCAAGAGTGAAATTACAAAGTTAAAAAACATGTTGAAATATACAAACAATACATCTGCCGGCACACAGTAATTCTCAATCCAGTGAACATCATCGATGTGTAGCATAGTAAGTTCATTTGCTGGTGTCAGATGTGGCTGAATGGCAGTTTTATGTCTTGTCGAAAATTCATGGGTTTGAGTTTCACTTCAGTACAAGTTATTTGTTTGCAAGATTGCATTGCAAGCATTGCCTTTCACATGAGAGGTCCAAGGCCCCAAGTGAATTACAAAATTCCATATTACTAATGAGCTCTACATCTGTCCTGACTAATCTTTGTCTCCCAGTTAATTGTGAGACCTGCGCTCTGTTGAATGCCATTTTTAGGACTTACTGAAGGAACGTGTAGGAAAATAGCTCATAAGATGATTTGTATTTTTTGTTATTTGGTCATTATGTTTTGTGGAACTTTGCTGTATACAAAATGGCTAAAGAGTTATTTCGTTATGACTGTAAATACACTTGGTTGTGGAGCACATTGGAATTTCCCTGAGATCGTGAAAGATGCTCTGTAAAGGCAAGCTGTTTCTATCCTTTATTTCTCAATTGGCATGCATGTTGCATCCCAATTATGCAAAGACCTTGCACTGAAGTAGTGTCATGAATATAATTTTAATGAACTTGTCACAGCTGAATAATATGTTTACAGTTGAAGTAAAAAGACTGACAAATCTATTGTAGAAAATTGGGCAAAATCCCAATTAATCTGCTCCATGAGAATCGCAGCATTACTGATGGAAAGGCCAGTTTCAGCAAGTGCCGAAGTCACTATCTTGGTGGGAGGAGAGGGAGATTGGGGCAGGGTCTGATCGGTGGATGGATGATGTCCATGGTGGTGTAGTTGGCAGAAAGAGGCAAGTATGTGGTCAGTTTAATACTAACTCCGGAATTAGGCTATGTGTTCAACCATTTAACTTTTCCTGAGTAATTTAGTTTGTTGGAACCCTGCCAAGTCTCCGATTTTAAACTGGAATTGTCCAGCAAAAAAAATTAAACTGCACAGGCAATTCCTTCAACGTTGAGAATTCACACAGGGTTTCCATTGTACAGCTTCTATCTGAGCTGAAATAATGACTGTCTGGCAGTGGACAATCTGGCTCTTATTTTTTTAAACTCTACAATTTCATTGCCACAGGTCCTGTTTAGAAATTAAGCCTTATGAACTGTTCTGCTCTGTGGCTATGATAAGTTGGTTGCATCTTTTGCCTCTGAGTCAGAAGGATCCAGATTCAAAAGCCCCTCCGGAGCACAAAAACTCCAGTACCATAGGGTGTCCCAGGCTCTAGTTGAAAAAAGAACAAAGTGGCTGCACAGAGATTGGATGTGTTAGTTGTAATCTTCCAAATGTTCCCAGGTTCTGGGAGGTTGGAAAACTGAATATTTAACACTTTTTGTTTAAGAAGAGAGAGCAATAAAAAAGCACGAGACTAGGAGCCTGTTTGCCTGACATCTGTCATTTGAAAAATGCTAGAATCCATTATTTAAGGGAGAGTAATAGAACATTTAGAAAATCATAATCGTTTTGTCAGAGTCAATATAGCTTTGTGAAAGGGGACTTGTGTTTGTTAAATTTATTAATATTTTTGAGGATGTAATGAAGATGTGAATAAATGGGAATTGGTAGTTATAGTACACTTAGATTTCCAAAGACCACCTTTTAAATGTGACATATGAGATTATGACACATATATGGTGCTTGGAATGATATTAACATGGACTGAGGGCTGGTTAGCTAATAGGAAGCAGTTTGGACAAATGGGTCATTTTAAGGTTGGCAAACTGAGACTAATGGAATGCTGTAGGGATCTGTGGGTCTAAACTATTTATTATCTACAGGGTTGACTTGGATGAAGGAATCAATTTTATCATATTAGGATGGGTAGGAAACAATTGTTTTGTAATTCAGGACTTCAACATTGCTGGAAACAGAGGCCTATATTGCAGAAACCTTTTTGTCTTGTACACCTTGGGACTGATACAAATACTCTCCTTTTAAATCTGTCACCATTATCCTTCTCTTTGACAATCGCCTCTTGACCTCCCTGTCCCTGCCAACTACTTACCCCATCTTCAACCCTTTCTTCTTTACAATGCCTCTTGTATGTCATTTCAAGCTGGGACAACAGAAATCTATTCAGTCCGATCGTTCACCCTATACATCAAGATAATTTTTTTGTCTTATGACATCTTGTTGTGCCAATCAATATCATTAACATGCAATAATTAAAATTGACTAATTTAACATTTTAAAAATAATGATTTAATGGTAAATAGTCATTTCATACAGTAATTTAATAATAATAACATTGATTTCTAAAAGACTTCCTCTGCCACATTCAGTGAGTTCATTGTTGATCTGTGAGCAAATTCTATGTACACAACTGTGTCCCATATTGCTTAATACTTGCTGCATTTTCCCAAATTATAATTGTAATTTAGTCAATAAATTGGTGTGGGAAATGTCCATAGCTATTAAATCACCACTATTTTTAATTCACCTGCATTTTTGTCTCAAACATATTTTGTTGGAACCATGTTTCTCAGCTTATCAAAGTAATCTGTTTAACTTTTAAAATTATTTACTTGTTCCCATGATTTAGAAATAACAACTTGGTGTTAGCTGATCATTGAGAGTAAAAAGGTTACTTCACTTATATAACTGCTTCATTTGTTTAACTCCTAAATGATTTTGAAGAGAAAAGCTATTGAATTGGAAAAATATTATGTTGAAACATTCATTCATTCTTTAAATTGTGACATAACTTCACCTGTGCAGCACCCCAACACCAACTCCCTGTCCTACCACCACCCCACGCCAAAAGTTTTCGATCAACTTTGGTTAAAGCCACCTTGTCGCCGCCTTTTCAAAGTGCTTATGGAGGTGCTTCTCCATGATGTTATTTCCTCTTTCCTTCAGTCCTCTCACTGTATCCTTCCAGCTCAGGTGCAAGGAACTCAGAGGTATCACTGTATGCTTAAAATGTGCTACAGTAAGACTTACAGCACAGGAACAGGCAATTTAGCCCACCATGCTGACCATGACACCATTCTAAACTAATCACACTTGATGGGACACCATTTTTAGTTGCCAGATGCACTATGTTTATAAAAAGCATAAACTTATTTGCTTGTGTTTTGTTTTCTTAAACTAGGGAATCGTGGTTAGTTAAGAAAAGTGAACATGGACGACGGGAAGCCTGTGTGGGCTCCACATCCCCTGGATGGGTTCCAGCTGGGTTCCATTATTGACATTGGTGTTGACTCCTTAACAATTGAACCTTTGAATCAAAGAAACAAGGTGAGCATGATACTCAAATGTTATTTACATTGGCTATCTATGAATTGTTCTGTTTTGGGACATCCTGAGAATATGAAAAGAAATGGCAAGTTCACGCTGATTTGCGTCCACGATGGATTATTGCATGTGCAATGTGCAAAACATTGAGTGACATTGGCAAGTTACAAGATCAACCCACATGGTGCTTCCAGTCTAGGTAATTTTCCTGTTAGGTGCTGGAAGTAGCTGTTGGCATCATTCCTTGGGGCCATCCTGTCAATGACTTTAAATCTGATCATTTGATTTTCTGTTGAGGGGTTTAGTTCCCTCCGATTCACTCTGTCAAGGAGCCACACAATTTTGTACATCTTAATCAAATTCACATGCTTCAACGAAAACAACCTATTCCATGCAAGTTTTCCTCCGAGCTGAAATTCTCCATTGTGAGCAATGTCCTTTTAAGTTACCTCTGCACACTATGCAATGTGATCAAATGCTTTCTTTAATATGGTGACCAGAAATCTAACCACAACCTAAAGAATGTTACAACTCTAATGTCACCTTCCTGCTTTCTATTCCCTGGCATTGAGTCAAAAACATTGGCTAGGTTTGAGTTATAGGGAGAGGTGGAATAGACTGAGGCTTATGAGCTGGAGTGTCGGAGTTTGAGGGGTTACGTTATAGAGGTTTATAAATCATGAGGGGCATGGATAGGGTGAATAGCCAAGGTCTTTTACCCAGGGTAGGGCAATCCAAAACTAGAGGGCATGGGTTTAAGGTGAGAGGAGAAAGATATAAAAAGGATCTGAGGGGTAATTTTTTTTATGCAGAGGGTGGCCGTGTATGGGATGAGCTGCCAAAGGAAATGGTGGAGGGTGTACAATTACGTTTAAAATGTATATGAATAGAAAAGTTTATAGGCATATGAAACTAGATTATATTGGGGAGTCTGGTCAGCATGGATGAGTTGGACCAAAGGGTCTGATTCCATGCTCTATGATTCTGACTCTAAAATAAATATAAGTATTTGTTATGACACCTTTACCATCAGTGACCTGTGGACATGTGTGTGGGAAATTGTGTCTCACGCGCTTGAGTTTTTTTGAGGAAGTACTCAAAACGATTGAGGGCAGAGTGGTAGACATGGTCAATCTGACTTTACTAAAACCTTTGACAAGGTTCTACATCGTAGACTGATTAGTAAAGTTAGATCACATGGATTCAGGGAGAACTTGTTGATTGGATGCAAAATTGGCTTGACAGTAGGGGACAGAGGATGGTGGAGGGTTATTTTTCAAACTGGACGCCTGTGACCAGTGGTGATCTGTTGGGTTCGATGCTGGGTCCACTTATGTTTGTCAATTATGAGAATTTAGGAAGAATGGTTAGTGAGTTTGTGGATAACATCAAAATTGGTGGTGTAGTTGACAGTGAAGGAAGATTACAAAGGGATCTTGATCAATTGGGTCAACAGGCTGAGGAGAGGCAGATGGACTTTAATTTGGATAAATGTAAAGTATTGCATTTTGGTAAAACAAACAAAGGCAGGGCTTATACAATTAATGATAGGTCCCTGAGACACCTCCAGGATTCAAGTACATAGTTCTTTGAAAGTTGTGTCGCAGGTTGATATGGTGTTTAAGGTGTCCAGCAGGCTTACCTTCATTGCACAGACTGTTCAGTGTCGAAGTTGGGATGTCATATTGAGGTTGTACAAGACACTAGTGAGGCCATTTTGAAGTACTTTGTACAGTTCTGGGTAATAAATTATAAAGAGTTCAGAAAAGATTTACAATGCTGTTGCTGGGACTGGAGGATTTGCTTATAAGGTGAGGCTGGATAGGCGGGGACCTTTTTCACTGGAGCGTAGGAGGATGAGGGGTGACTTATTGAGGTTTATAAAATCATGATGGGCGTGGATAAGGTGAATAGCAAATGCCTTTTCCCTATGGTGAGGGAGTTCAAAACTAAGGGTGATTTTTTAAGGTTCGAGGAGGGAGATTTAAGAGACTTGAGAAACATCTTTCTCACACAGATGGTTTGTATGTGGAATGAATTGTCAGAAGAAGTGGTGGATGCAGATACATAAAATCATTGAAAAAACATCTGGATATGTACATGAATAGGAAAGGTTTAGAGGGATATGGACCAAATGCAGGCAAGTGGGACTAGTTTAGTTTGGGAAACTTAGTTGGCATGGATGAGTTGGACTGAAGGGTCTGTTTCCATGCCAAATGACTCTGCTTCAGGTTCTTGCTCTTGCTCTCGCTCTCATTACCTTACCATGTGCAATACATCTCCTGCTCTCGTTATCCAGCCTGAAATGTCCTACCTCATGTTTCTCTGCACTGATCTGTTTACCAGTTACCACTCATTTATCCAGTCAGTTGAGATCTTCAGCTTTATTTCATCCTTCTCAATGCATAGCCAATATTGGTAGGATATGCAAATATCTCACTACATTTAAGTCGAAAAAGCAAAGGACCTATTTCTAAGCCTGCAGAATTTTACTCGAGTTGCCTTCTAATCATAAAAACATCTTGTGGAATTTGGATCCAAAATTAACTGGAATTAAATGGGAACACATTTGTTCTAAACCTGCTCTGACAACCTTGAAAATCCCCTCTGGCTATTTTACCTCCAAAGTAGTTCTTTCCTTCCTACTTCTGTGAAATTGCACCTTGGTTTAATAATGTTAGGTGTTCTTCAGTTTCTTATTTCTGGTCTTACTTTGTCCTTTTTCCATAATTTAGTTATGTTTAATGTAGTTATGATTGCTATTTAAAACAGGTTCTTCCACAGATATTCCTACATTAAACTGAACTAAGCCCAGAATTGCTGTTCATTTTACTATGCTTGTTAAGCACTTGCTGTAAAGGTTTCCATAAAATCCCTTGAGGAATTCTGTGCCTTCTATACATATTGTCATTTTCAATATTAGAATACGTGAAAATCTCTAACAATTGTTGGCTATCATTGTAATGTTTGTACATAATGAGCTGTAATGAATGTAAGTTGGATTCTTCAAATATCATGATATTAATGCCCAGTTTCTTATTTTGTGGGAGAAGACATGAGCATTGCCACATCAAGAAGAGGCATCCCTCTTATTAGCCATGATTTACCTTTTTACCAATATTGAAAACATTTTTATAAATCTTCCAACCTAGCCAACATCCTTTCTGCATCCCCTGTAATCTGGAATATTGATGGAAATAACATATTTCCCAGATTGTATATTCAGTCTTTTAATGTTAGAATGCCAGTGGCTTCATATTTCATTCTGGGATTTGAGCCGGAGATTTAGGCTAGCAACACTGGGGAATACTGGAGATACTATCATTCTGATGCTCTTAGATAAACACTTGGCAAATAAAATATAATGTGGGCAAATGTGAGGTTATCCTACTTTGGTTGCAGAAGCAGGAAAGCCGATTACTTGAATGGTGGCAGTTTAGGAGAAGGTGAGCTGCAACGAGACCTGGATGTCATGCTGAAGGCTGTCATGCAGTTGCAGCAGGCAGTGAGAAAAGCAACAGCATGCTGGCTTTCATAGTGAGAGGATTTGAGGTTAGGAGTAGGAATGTCTTACTGCAGTTATACAGGGCCTTGGTGAGGTCACACCTTGAGTACTGTGTGCAGTTTTGGTTTCCTAGTCTGAGGAAGCATGTTCTTGCTACTGGGGGAGTCCAGCAAAGGTTCACCAGACTGATTCCCGGGATGGCTGTGCTGACATATGAGGAAAGACTGGATTGACTGGGCTTGTGTTGGCTGAAATTTAAAAGAATAAGAGGGGACCTCATAGAAACATATATAAAATCCTGATGGTACTGGACAAGCTAGATGCGCAAACAATTTTCCCAATGAGGATGTCCAGAACTAGGGATCACAATCTAAGAATAAGGGGTAGGCCATTCAGGGCTGTGGTGAGAGAGAATTGTTTCACTCAAGAGTTGTGAACCTGTGGAATCCTCTCCTGCAGGAAGCTGTTGGAGCAAGTTCATTAGATATATTTGTGAATGGCAGAACCCTAAAGAGTATTGATATGCAGAGGGATCTGGGTGTGTAGGCCCACAGATCCCTGAAGGTGGCAGCATAGGTAAATAAGGTAGTAAAAAAGGCTTATGGCATGCCTGCCTTCATTGGAAGGGGCATTGAGTGTAAGGAGAGACAAGTTATGCTGCAGCTTTATAGAACTTTAGTAGGCTACACTTGGAATATTGCACATAGTTCTGATCACCATACTACTAAAAGGATGTGGATGATTTCGATAGAGTACAGAATAAGTTTATTAGGATGTTGCCTGGTGTGATTTTAGTTATAAATAGAGCTTGGATAGACTGAGTTTGTTTTCACTGGAACGCAGGAAGTTGAGGGGTGACCTAATAGAATTCATAAGATTGTGAATGGCAGGGATGGAGTGGAGACTTTTTTTTCCCAGGGTGGACGGGTCAATTACTAGGAGACCGGTTCAAGGTATGAGTGGGGGAAGTTTAAAAGAGCTGTGCGAGGCAAGTTTTTGACACACAGGGTGGTGAGTGCCTGGAACGCATTGCCAGAGGTGGTGGTGGAAGCAGATATAATAGCAACATTCCAGAAGGAGTTGGATGAATACTTGAAAAGGAAGGGAATAGAGGGATACGGATCCTGTAAGTGAAGACAGGGCAAAATGTGGCGGTGCAGGCTTGACAGGTCAAACTGCCTACTCCTGTGTTTTGTATCCCTCTTTGTTCTAAGAGGGAGCTGGACGTGGCACTTGCAACTAAAGTGATCTAGAGGTATGGGGAGAGAGTGGGAATGGGATACTGAGATTACATGATCAGCCATAATTTTTTTGATTTGAAGGTGCAGGCCAAAAGGGCCAAATGGCCTCGTGCACTTATTTTCTGTTTATATAAGCATTAAAGCTTCCATGGTACTATTTCCCAGTGGATTAACTATTTATTTTTAACTTCCAAAAACTGATTTGCCCAGCTATTCATTTCATTTCAGTTTAAAACTGCTGTTTTTCTACACAGCAACATTAATTCCTTGGCCAAAGACATTTTTGTGATGGCCTCTGGATGTGAAAGATACTATATAAAAGGAAGCTTTTACTTGGCGAATTCAAACTGAATTAATGACTGCCACAAAAGCTAGTCTTATTTATTATGTCTGTGGTTGTGCTAAGAAAGAAAACTTTGAAGTAAATTTAATTGATGGACATGTGGAAGGATAATTTCACTAATGAATTCTATTCCTTTTGGGTTTTCATTCCAGTGCGGGTGTAGGCAATGAGGACAAGTTAGAATATTGTTGTCGAGTGCGTGGTTTAAGATTATTTGTTTATCGATGAGAATCCATTTGAAATTAATTCTGAGGAAAATATTTAATTATTTGAAATATATCTCCATAAAGTGTGTGTCGTCATGTGAAAGTTAACAATGTTTACCTTAGAATGGGGAGAAAATCTGTTTGCCTGTTGGTTTACATCTGTTGAAAATGACTGTTATGGGCTGGGTCAGTTCTACATTGTTTTCTTGATTCATCAGTTGATGTCTTCCTCTTGCAGATTTAATCAGTTATAGAAAATTTCAATATAGGTACTTTTGCTGTCTGCTGGAGACAGCTTCTAACTTTGGTTTTCGGTGTTGTTTTAAATTGCCTGGGAAACTTAATGTCCACATCTTACCTATTTGGTAAAATGTTTTATGTCATGGAATATAAGTTGTTTACTGCCCACGGAGACCCAAGGTAATTCAGAAGTGACATCACTGCATTAAAATATCTCCCACACGCTTGGGATTTCACATGTCACTGAGCATAACACTTGTTTTTCTTTTTTAGAAAGCTGCCCACTGTTGATTTTATAGTGTTGACAACACACAATATTTTGAGTAAATCATTTTGTGAATTTCTGTGAGATAACAGTTCAGGCATCCCCAAAATCTTTCTCATATGTGGATTAGGATTACTATTTCCTGAAGCCAAAAGAATACTTTAAGCGGAATAAAATTCTTTGGTTATTTCCAGATTTTTTCTTCTGACTTTATTTCAGATTTACAGCATTTTGCTGGGCATAGGTGGAAAAGCCTGGACATTGAAAACTAATGCAACGTGGCAATTACATTACATGCTCTGACAATCCTCTGTGTAGAGGCTAAACACATTGTTTGATATATTTACATATAACATTGAAGCAAAAAAGCACAAGGCATTACAAAAAAAATCCACGTGCATCTAATATATTTATTACTAGTTTGACTGTTTAAAACCACCTGTTTGCAGCTCCATATAGAATATTCTTAATGACAATCTGATTTCTTCCTATTCTACCAACTGAATGAGAGTGAGTCTCTTGTGTGTCTCTGGGGTGTGTTCTTTTGATGCAAAAGCACTCTTTTTGACGATTATTCTTAAGCTATGAAAAAAATCACAGTAAACATTGGACTAATGAGGCATGAACGATGTCTTGTTTTGGTGTTTACACCTCCCCTGTTAGACTTACCACCTTTAAAAGACAAAATTACATCATGAGACAATTATTAGCAAGAGATATACAAGTGGAGCAGCAATGGATGCAAACAAAGTACTATGACCTATGAGGACAGGAACCCATTTGGCACATCTATTTTCCACTCCGTACAATAATGAAGTCCCGTTTCATGCAGCTGGCTATTGACCATTTGTAGTCGAGTGAAATGAGTTTTTCAGTGACACCATGTCTTATTTGGATTTCCCATAATTATCTGAACATCACAAAATAGTCCTTATTTCTAGGACCAATACTTTTCTTTTTTTGTGCACAGTGCAGTACCCTGTTTAGGCTAATTTGCTTGAATTTCCTAATCCTTACGGAGTCATCAGGTGCATCACTCCTAGATTATAGTGAAAGGTTTGTTTGCTTAAAAATTGCCAACATTAAAATTGTAGTGATTAACACCAAAATCCATTTCCTATGATCGGGAATGGTGCTGTTTCCAAGCTTGATTTAAGTAGTACTGAATGTGACCATCTACCCATGCTCTCAGCTGTTGCAATCTATTTTGAAGTGGCCTTGTTAGAATACACACATCATGACAAGACAAATCCAAATAAAAATTCAGTACAAATTTATTTAATCCTCAATAGTTTAATGAATTGCAATTAGAATAAGTTTCATTCTCTTCAACATTAGTCACTGGATTTTAAGAACATCGTAATCTTAAAGAGCAACGCTTTCCAACAGTTAGCACTTGATTATTTTTCTTCTGAACGTTGTTACTTTCATATTGTTTTCTTGGGAGGGCAAATTAAATTGCTCCCAAATGTACATTCCTTTTCCTATCTCCCATCTAGCCTTGGGAAATATTGTTTCTAGTCTTACAAAAAAACAGCATCTTTGCGCCTAAAGCTATCTTGTAAAAGGCTGTACAGATTGCAAAAAAAAACGGTAGCGCACATTATATGCAACATTTTAGGTTTAACATGTTTCATCATCTCTAATTGTTCTTGAGTGTAGATCTCAGCAGGAATTGAAACAGCTTGTGTGAGGAATAAAAGCAACATTAGATTAAAAAAAAAATACCAAATTTGGTTTCTTGAAATGAACAGTTTTAAACTTTGTAACAACGCATTCTTTTTATTATTCTTCTCTCACTAACAAGGAATCTAGTCTCTTGTCCATCACAGCTATGTGAACTAATCTTGTGTGAGAAGCAGTATTTGCATCTTAAGGCTGTTCTGCTGAATGATGTTACTTGACTGTTACAAGATACCCCACCTCCAATCTTTGCATTTTTGCAACCTGAATTTGAGCGTATGCACGATTCTTCACTGAATGTACCATGAAACACTCACTTCAAATTGTATACAAAGTAATTTTCACACCTTGTGATGACTTTTTTATCATTCAGAAGTAAAGCAAAAATCTCATTGTATTGTGCACTTGATGTTTTCAGGATGTTCCCACAGTTTCATTTGAGAATTTGCAGGATCCAGCATTGGGTTCTTTGCTGTTCGAAGACTAAATTATTTATACCACAGTGTGAGGTATATGTGTTAAAGAAGCTTCCAGATGAAAATTATGGTTGATCACGAAGATAGCTACAGTCTTCAAGAAAATTTCAATAGACTGACCAAGTGAGCAGGAAAGTGGCAAATGACATTTAGTTTGGCAAAGTGTGTGGTAATTTACTTTGGGGAGGATGGAATGGAGACATGTGAATACACGTTAAAGGTTAAGGTTCTGACTCAGGAGTGGTGGAGCAGAGCGACCTTATGATGTGTGTATGTAGAAAGTCACAGGACAGGCATATGGGATACTTTTCACTTCAAACTAAAATTTAGGTTATAAGAGAGCAGAGGTAAAACTGTTACAGCTGGAGTAGGGTCTTTAGATTCCAGTTGACCGTGATTGTGGTGGCAGCCCTCTGTGAAAATTCAGTTTACTGGCCAATTTGCTGGCTTCCTGGCATTATGGTGCACCTGGTCACTTTCCTGCAGAGAGAATGGGGTCAGCACAGCTGCCTGATCACAAGTGGTGTGTAACCAGTTGCACTAGTCAGTTGAGGTGTATTGTCAGAATTGCCTCTGAACCCCCTAAAGCAAAAGGGATGAGATCAACTGCCTGAAGGACTACTGGCTGGGTGGGTCCAGGCTATCTTTGAGCTGTAACTGCTGCTAACTCTGTGGAGGCAGTCCCCCTCTCTGTGTGGTGATGTCGCTGATAAAACATTTTTTAATATTAAAAAGTGTACGGAATTGGAGAGGTTGCCTCAAAATGGTGTGGTCCTTCTTACCTCATCTATAAGCCACTGTTCCTTCAGTGTTGCAGGGTCTCCCATTGGCCCTCCAGCTTCGAGACACCATCCATTGTTGCTAATTCAACAGTCCACCCTCTGACCACTAGAGATGACCAATTTGGGGAGTCTGGTCTCCCAAACAGTGCAGTATTGTGACCCTTCATTGACCCTGATGCTGAAGTCCTGACCTGGAGGATAAATTCCTGCTGTACATGTGTGATCTGTAATCCAAGTGTGATTTAATCAAATAGTATCTCTTTCTTAGCTTTCCAGTCCTATCCCTTCAGTAATGAGCTCCATTCTTGAATGGCTTAATAACCTAGGCTGCTACATTATGGCCTTATTGGCATCTCCAATTCTTTCTGCTGTTCTGTCATTTTCGACCCATTTCTAAGGAGTACGATGGCTGCCTTATTTTAGATTAGATTAGATTCCATACAGTGTGGAAACAGACCATTTGGCCCAACAAGTCCACACCGACCCTCTGAAGAGTAAACCACCCTGTGCTATTTCCCTCTGACTAATGCACCTAACACTATGGGCAATTTAGCATGGCCAATTCACCTGACCTGCTCATCATTGGACCGTGGGAGGAAACCGAGCACCTGGAGGAAACCCACGCAGACACGGGGATAATGTGCAAACTCCCCACAGTTGTCCGAGGCTGGAATCGAACCTGGGACCCTGGTGCTGAGAGGCAGCAGTGCTAACCACTGAGCCATTCTTCTGACAGAAATGGTCCACCTATGCTCATCTGTGTTGAGGTTTATTTGCCAATTGCACTCATCCTGAAAAGGTCATAGATTTGTTCGCTGAGCAGATATTTTTCTGTTTTTCTGCACATGTTTCATCATCTCGCTAGGTGACGTCGTCAGTGCTCCTCTGGTAGAGCATTGGTGGTCTGAGCTGCCTGGTATTTGTGTCTCTGTCACCTCTGTTTGGTTCATTCCTACATAGGAACATAGAATTTAGGAGGAGCAACCCATATAGCCCTTCATTCAGAAGGATCGTAGCTGATCTGATTGTGGGCTCAACTTCAGTTTTCTATGCTTCCACCCCCTCTCAAAATAAAATCTTGGCTCTCTGGTCTATCAGAAATCTTGTCTAGCTCAGCCTTATATCAACGTAATGATGCAGCCTCCATTGTCATCTTGGGAAATGAATTCCACAGACTAAATTCTATCAAAGAAAATATTCCTCCTCATCTCCATTTTAAAAGGAGTATTTCTTATTCCTGAACACTCTGCCCTTGATTCCGTTCTGTCTTACAGGAAGGAATATCCTCTTAGAGTGTACTTTGCCAAATTTCCTCAGGTTTGTTTGTTTTTGATATTATATGACCATATAATTTGTAGGATCACATCTTATTCCTCTAACTCCAATGGGTATTGGCCCACACTATTCAAATCCTTCTCGTTCATGTCAAGAGTGGATTAAGTGTACCTTTTATGAAATGCTTTAAAAATATTTATATCCGGTTTCAAATAAGGAGACCAAATTTGTACAAAGCACAGAGAATGAGAAAGGGGGGGGGGGAAGAAAAAAAAAGTTCCAGATTACTTGAATAAAATGTTTTCAGCTTGGTTAACGTGAGTTAGATTCTAGTAAAGTCTATATCTAGTCGAACTCCTTCTGTTCATCTGTTTGCAGGAGCTCAGTTGTAGTCAAGTTGCAGATGAAGGTTATAAACCAGGAATTAGATAACATTGCAGACAAAATTATGGACTTTTTCAGAAATCAGACTCTTGAGAGAGGTCAAAATTAGCAGTATGCTCAGTTAAGCCCAGAGCTGCTTTTATTGTTGATTGCCCTGATGGTATAAGCAGACTGAAAAAATAAGTCAAAAACTGCATAATTAAAGACAATTCAAATTAACAGTTGTCATGTTACTACTGTGGGTTTTCTGGCTTAGCCACTCAGCAAACAGTGTGTTTTGGTACCCTGGTGAAACTATTCTGTTTTGTTGCAAACAATTGTGCAAACATTAGTGCCATCTCGTGCACAATGTATTTCAGTTGTTTGCTTTGTTCTGAATGAGCTGAAGTAGACATTCTGGCCAGTGTTCCTGTGTTGGCTTGACTGGAATATTCATATAAATGGGAAGTGAGATGTTCCAGAATGGCGATGGGTTAGATTTATCCAGGTAATTGGTTGGATATTTCTAAAACAGAAATGTACCCATTCTGTGTTCGATAGCAGCCATCTTTGAACCACCTTTTGAGTAGTCTCACATACAGGTGTGTGTGTGGGTGTGTAGATTTAAATAGGTCTGAAAGGTGCTGAGAGAAATTGTTTGGAAAACTGAGGTAATGCATTTGGGCCGTGGGAGCAAGGCAAGGGAAAATGCAAAAGGTGTAAAACTGAGAAGTATGGAATAAACAAGGGGACCTTGGAGTACAGTTTTCCAGATCTCTGAAGGTAGTAGAAAAGGTGAGATGTTTAACAGTGCATGTGAGATAAATCTGAACCTACAGTATTAAAGGATAGAGATTATATTGAAATTGTCAAAAACACTGGTTATTCCACAGAGAATTGTGCAACCATCCTCGCTAAAAATGCTGGACATATAGAGTCATAGAGATGTACAGTATGGAGATAGACCCTTCGGTCCAACCTATCCATGCCAACCAGATATCCCAACCCAATCTAGTCCCACCTGCCAGCACCCGGCCCATATCCCTCCAAACCCTTCCTATTCATATACCCATCCAAATGCCTCTTAAATGTTGCAATTGTACCAGCCTCCACCACATCCTCTGGCAGCTCATTCCATACACGTACCACCCTCTGTGAAAACGTTGCCCCTTAGATCTCTTTTATACCTTTCCTCTCTCACCTTAAACCTACGCCCTCTAGTTCTGGACTCTCCGATCCCAGGGAAAAGATTTTGTCTATTTATCCTATCCATGCCCCTCATAATTTTGTAAACCTCTATAAGGTCACCCCTCAGCCTCTGAGGGAAAACAGCCTCAGCCTGTTCAGCCTCCCCCTATAGCTCAAATCCTCCAATCCTGGCAACATCCTTGTAAATCTTTTCTGAACCCTTTCAAGTTTCACAACATCTTTCCAATATGATACGTTTCAGCATCTTTCACAGTCCCAACCATGAAATCCTATGTCTTCAACCAATCAGTTAACTTGATATGACAAAAAGAAATAGCTACGCACACTTGTCACAGCAAAGATGATGTACTTGAATGTGGTCCTGTCCACTGATTCCAAGCAGTCCCAGAGATTGTCTTCCACAACCTTGGACCCGCATTGTACTTCCTTTTGTGAAGGATCCTCCCGTTTCAACTTCTGCTTGTAAGCTGGGAAGAGGAACACAGTGCTGTGATCTGATTTTCTGAAGTGTGGGCAGGGAATGGAGTGGTATGTATCTTTAGTTGTGTAACAGTGGTCCATGATGCTTGGCCATCTGGTGGGGCAGGAGGTGTGTTGGTGGTGTTTTGGCAGAACCCTCTAAAGGGTGGCCTGGTTGAAGTCGCTGACCATGATGAGTAGGGCCTCATGGAATTTCATCTCTAGAGTGTTTGTGGCAGTGTAAATCACGTCCAGGGCATTTTTCACATCCACACTGGGTGGGATGAAGACTACTGTCAGGATGGCAGAGGTGAACTCTCGTAGGAATAAGGGATGGCATTTTACTGTAAGGTATTCCAGATCAGGGGAGCAGTGGCTTGTCAAGGTCACTAAGACCGAGCACTAGGAAGTGTTGATCAGGAAGCATGCCCCATCAACCTTTTCCTTGTCCGAGGATTATGTGCAGTTCACATGATGTATGGAGTACCCATCAGCTTGTAGGGCGCAGTCGGGAATGACAGGTGTGAGCCAAGTCTCCTTGGAGCAGAGCACACAACAGTCTCTCAGTTCCCTCTGGTAGGTAAGTGGTGGAGGGAGTGTGTATTGGTGGATGTGGTACCAATTATGCAGGCTGCTTTGACTTAGATAGAGGCAAGCTTCTTGTGTTGCTGGAGCTGCACTCATCCAGGCAAGGAGAGAGTATTCCATCACGTTCCTGAGTTGTTCCTTGTAGATTGTGGCCCAGCTTTGGGGAATCGGGAAGTGATTCTTATCCTGTGACTTGCTCTTAGCATAGTAGAATCCCACGGTGTGGGAGCAGACCATTCAGTGCATCGAGTCCACACTGCCCTTCCGAAAAGCATCCAACTCAGACTCATTCCCCCACTTTATCCCTGTAATCTTACATTTCCCATGGCTAATTCCCCTAGCCTGCACATTCGTAGACATCATGGGCAATTTAGCAGGTCAATCCGCCTATCCTGCACATCTTTGGATTGTGGGAAGAAACCAGATGAAACCCATGCAGACACGAGGAGAATGTGTAAACTCTACACAGATGGTCGTTCAAGGATGGAATCATACCCAGATTGCTGGTGTTGTGAGGCAGCAGTGGTAAGTACTGAGCCACCATGTTGTCTGTTGTAGCCATTGTATTATATGCCAAGTCCAATGGCAGCTCCAGAGTGTTGATGGGGGATTCTGTGATGGTAACACTACTGAATGTCAAGGGGTGGTGGTTGGATTGACACTTTCTGATGATGGTCATAGGCTGGCATTTGTGTGGAGTGAATGTTATTTGCCACTGGTCAGCCCAAATCTTGATATTATCTTGATGTTGTTGCACTTGAACATGGACTGCTTCGGTATTTGAGGAGTCATGAATAGTACTGAACATTATTGCAATCATCAACCAACACCTCAATTTCTGACCTTCTGGTGGATGAAATTGAAGATGGTGGGGCCTAGGATACTACCCTGAGGCACTCTCACGGAGATGCCCTGGAGCTGAGACGACTGACATCCAATAGCAACAACCATTTTCTTTTATGTTTAGGTATGACTCCAACAAGTAGAGTTTTACCCCTGATTCCCATTGATTTTGGTTTTGCTAGGGCTTTTTGATGTCTCACTCCCTCTCACCTAACTTGTGGAATTCAGCTCTTTTGTCCATGTTTTAACCAAGGCTGTAATAAAATTAGGAGTTGTGTGGTCCTGGCAAAACCCAAACTGGGTGTCAGAGCAGATGGTTGCCAAGCAATACTGCTTGATAGCCCTGCTGATACCTTCTATCATTTTACTGATGATGGCGCGCAAACAGATGGGATGGTAACAGCCAGGTTGATATTGTCCTGCTTTTTGTGTGCAGGACATATGTGGGCAATTTTCTACATTGTCAGGAGGTTGCCAATGGTGTGGCTGAATGTCAAGAACTTGGCTGGGGGAAGTGGCAAGTTCTGGAGCACAAGTCTTCAGTACTGTTGCTGGAATGCTGTCAGGACCCATTGCCTTTGCTGTATCTAGTGTGTCTAACTGTTTCTTGATATCAAATGAAGTGACTTGAATTGGCTGTAAACTGGCCTTTGTGATGTTAGGGACCACTGGGGGAGGCCAAGATTGGTTCTCCACTTGGCGCTTTTGACTGAAGATTGCTGCAATCAATTGAACTTTGAATTGTGCTGGGCTCCTCCATCACTGAGGATGGGGGTATTTGTGGAGCCATCTCCTCCAGTGAATTGTTTAATTGCCCTTCACAATTCATGACTAGATGTGGCAGAACTGTAGACTTTAGCTCTGATCCATTGGTTGTGGCATTGCTTAGCTCTGTCTGTCACTTGCTACTTCTGCTGTTTGTCACACAAGTAGTCCTGTTTAGTAGCTTCACAAGGTTGACACCTTATTTTCAGATATGCCTGTACTGCTCCTGGTATGCACACTCCATTGCACCAGGTTAATCCCCCAGCTGGATAGTAATGTTTGAGTGGGATGTGCTGGGCCATGAGGTTGCAGATTTTGCTGGAGTACAATTCTGTTGCAGCATCTCCTAAATGCCCCATCTTGAGTTGCTAGATGTGTTTTGAGGTTATACCATTTAACATGATTAAAGTGATACATAACATAGTGGAGGATATTGTCAGTGTGAAGGTGGACTTTGTGTCTGCAAGGACTGTGCAGTCAACACTCTTCCCAAAACAGTCATGCACAGAATACCTGAGCAGAAATTTTCGAACCTGAGAGAATTGTTGGTAACTTGTGTGTACTATTTTCTGAATGTGGCTCTTTACTAAGTGCCTTGAATCATTGGCAGAGGGTACCATGTTTAATACTTAATGTAGCAGTTCACAGGGTTTGCACAGGTGTTTCCTGGTCTTTGCTTCTATATTTTTTGATTGTGCAACTTAATGTTTGATTATTGAATTAGCTGAGTTGCTAAATCAGACTTTGTCGTTTGACAGTTTGCCGTTAGTATCATCTAAATCTTGGCCTGACTCATTTGCTGCTGTCATAAAGAAAAACAGAATGTGGTTGCTAATTAGGGTAATTGAAGATTTCTTCCTAGATATTTCCTCTTAGAACCTGCTAGCACCAACTGTTTATTTCCTGCTCCTGTTAGAATCATTCCCATCTTAGTGGCAGTATGCCTACACACGCCAAATCTCTGTTACAAAATTGGACACATTCTTTTGTCTTTTGACAAATCTTGTCTGGCAAATAGATTTTCCTTCCATTTCAAATAGAAATGTTCACAGATTTAAAATAAAAAATACATTATGCTCTGTGTAATGATTTTTCTCTCATTGTTTGCAGCAATTTCCTGGCAATTAACTTTTTATTCCTGGAGCCTAGAGGGCAATAACATATTTTAAACAATTCCCTCCAGATTTTCAGTTTGTACATTTAGAATCCATACGTAGAATGGTAATAACACAGATGGACCCCATTCAGCCCAATGTAAGCAGGCCAATTCACTGTTCCCTGTAGTCTGGCAACATTTTTTCTTATCAGGTGCTTATCAAATTCCATTTTGTAAGCCATAATTTATTTTTTTTTCTACCACATTCTCAGACTGTATAGTCCAGATGCTAAGCACTGACTGTGTAGAAAAGCTTTACTTCATGCTGCCTGTTGGTTATTTTGTCTTTGTTTCTAATCAGTATCATCTTCTTCTGTTTTTGGCTCCTTTGCCAATGGGTGCACTTTCTATCTAGACCCATTATGATCTTGAATACATCTTTTGTTACAATCGCGGGAAAGATTAGTATCTTTTTTTAACTCCGTTATCAACTGAAGAAACCATGTGACCTAATTCTACACTTTAAACAAAATCCTCTACTGTATGAGTTAAATAGTGAATGTTACTAACTTGAGCACTATTTCATCTTGCACTCAAAAAATTGCAACAACAAACTTTGCCTGCTTCCATCTAAAGGTGACAGGATTTTGATCTCTTTTTCTGGGATCAAAATAATGAGTGGAATAGATAGAGTCAATAGACAGAGACTTTCCCCAGGGCAGGATTGACTGGTACGAGAAGTCATAGTTTGAAGAGATTAGGAGGAAGGTATAAAGTAGACGTCAGAGGTCGGTTCTTTACGCAGAGAGTAGTGAATGCATGGAATGCGTTGCCAGCTATAGTGGTGGAAGCAGAGTCATTGGGGACATTTAAGCGACTGCTGGACATGTACATGGATAGCACTGAGTTGAGGGGTGCCTAGATTAAGTTACTATATTTTACGTTAATTAAACCTCGGCACAACATTGTGGGCCAAAGAGCCTGTTCTATGTTCTATCTATGTTCTAAACTAAGGTGTAGCACAGCTCTCAGGAATTCACTTTAATTTTCTAGTGTGTTCCCACTGTTCTGAGTTATGAAATATCTTGGGTTCCTTCAATTAACATCTGGCTAGATGGCACTTCAGCACCTCATGATTGTGGACTGTCAGCTCAGGCGTGAGCCTTCTGTAACTGGTCAACAGCTCCTGAAACAAAATCTTTCTACTTATCTCAAAGCTGCTTCCAGCTAATTTCATCTGCTTCTGCAGAAAACCATACATCTAAACATTAAAAAAACCCTTTTAATATCTCCCCATGACATTATGGTACATAGGCATAACCTAAATAGCAAAATAAACAAACCACCTCCAATGTTCTTTGGGGAGGGAAATTTGCTATCCTTTTCTGGTCTGGCCCTTACATGACTCCAGGTCCACAGCACTGTAGCTGGTTCTTAACTGCTGACTGAGAATAGCACTGAGCATGTTAGAATTTCAAATTCAGTTGGAGGAGAAGCAACTGGAGTCCCATACTAGTGTTCTTTTGTAAAATAAAGGTAATTACATTGGCATGAGGACAGAGTTGACTGGGTAAAAGACTGAAGGTTGATGTTTGGACTGGAGGTTTTTGACCACTGGTGGGTTGTAAGGATCTGTGCTGGCTCCACTGCTTTTTGTCATGTGTATAAATTATTTCAAAATGAAAATAGGATGTATGGTTAGTAAATTTGCAGGAGACACCAAAATTGGTGGTGTAGTGAACAGCGAAGAGGTTTACCTCTGAATACATAGGGACCTTGACCAGACGGATCAATGGGCCGAGGAGTGGCAGAGGGAGTTTAATTTAGATAAATGTGAAGTACTGCATTTTGGTAAGGCAAATCAGGGCAGGACTTGTACACTTAATGGTAAGAATTTCAAGATAATATACAAACAAAAACTATGGCATACAATATTTCAAAGGCCAGTGACAGGTAAAAAGAGTGGGAAACGTTTGAAGATCAACAAAGCATCAACTAAAAAAGTAATAAAATGAGCAAAGGTAAATTATGGAAGAAAAGTAAAGGAAAATATAAAAATGGATAGCAAAAGACCTATAAATATATAAAAGGCAAGATAATAGCCGAAATGAATGTTGGTCCCTTGGAGGGTGAGACTAGGGAATTAATTGTGGGGAACACAAATGGCAAAGTCACAAAATCAGTATTTTGCTTCAGTTTTCATGGTGGAGGATAGAAGATATGGGAGCATAAGTAGGCTATTCAGCCCATTGAGTCTGCTCTGCCATTCAATTATGGCTGAAGTTTTCTCAATCCCATTCTCTGCATTCTCCACATAACTTTTGATCCCATTAATAATCAAGAACCTATCTGGCTCTGTCTTAAAGACACTCAATGATTTGGCTTCCACAGCCTTCTATGTCAATGAGTTCCATAGGTTAACCACCCTCTAGCTGAAGAAATTCCTCCACATCTCTGTTCTCACGGGTTATCCCTTCACTCTGAGGCTGTAACATTGGGTCCTAAACTCTCTTACTCATGGGAACATCTACAAAACATCCACTCTATCAAGGCGTCTTGGTATCCCACAAGTTTCAGAGAGACCCCCCCCCCCATCCTTCTAAACTCCATTGAGTCTGTTACCACTCCTCATGTGACAAGCCCTTCAGCCCTGGGATCACTCATGACCCTCCTCTCAACACCACCCCCTACCTCCCCAACCCCAACCCAAGGTCAGCACATGCTTCCTAAGATATTAGGGCCCAAAACTGCTCATAATATTCCAATGTAGTCTTACCAGAGCCTTATGCAACTACAGCAGTACATCTCCGCTCTTGTATTCCTAGCACTCTTGAATGCTAACATTGCATTTGCCTTCCTAACTATCAACTGAACCTGCATATTAAACGTAGAATTCTGAACCAGGTCCTCTAAGTCTCTGTGTGCTTCAAGTTTCTGAATTCTTTCCCCGTTTAGGCAATCATCTGTGCCTCTTCTCCCTACCTGGCGGCACGGTGGCTAGTGGGCGGCACGGTGGCACAGTGGTTAGCACTGCTGCCTCATAGCGCCAGAGACCCGGGTTCAATTCCCGACTCAGGCGACTGACTGTGTGGAGTTTGCACGTTCTCCCCGTGTCTGCGTGGGTTTCCTCCGGGTGCTCCGGTTTCCTCCCACAGTCCAAAGATGTGCAGGGTCAGGTGAATTGGCCATGCTAAATTGCCCTTAGTGTTAGGTTAAAGGGGTAAATGTAGGGGTAGGGGTATGGGTGGGTTGCGCTTCGGCGGGTCAGTGTGGACTTGTTGGGCCGAAGGGCCTGTTTCCACCCTGTAAGTAATCTAATCTGTAATCTAATCTGTATTGTGATAACCTAAGTATGTAACCAAACACTGTATCCTGTCTGCCACTTATTTGTCTACTCTCCCAGCCTGTCCAAGTCCTTCTGCAGCCTCCCTGCTTTCTTAACATTACCTGAACCTCTACCTGTCTTTGTGGCATCTGCAACCTAGCAACATGTTGCAAATTTTCTTCTTCCAAATATTAATGTAAGATGTGAACAGTGTGCTCCCAACACTGACCATCTGTGGAGCTCCGCTAGTCACCAGCTGCCATCCTGAAAAAAGACTTCCTTTATTCCCACATACTGTCATCGTTTTAGTCAGCTAATCCTTTATATTAGTACCATCCCAAAAGTAACTGGGAATGCAGAGTTTCTAGATAGTGATAATTCCTTCCTGGGGGAAAGTACTGCGCAAACTCTTGAACTTTAAGGCAAACAATTCCCCAGGCCCTAATGGTCAATATCCTAGGGTCTTAAAGAAAGTGGTGATGGAGATAGTGAATCCATTGATTTATAGTATTCCAAAATTCCCTAGGTTTGGGGAAGGGTTCTAGCAGATTCAACCAGTGCTAATAACTCTTATTCAAAAATGGGGAAGATAGGAAGTAGGAAGCTGTAGACCAGTTAGTTTAATGTTTCATTGTGAAGTTGTTAGAATTCATTCTTAAAAAAAGTAATAAAGGTCAATTAGAAAACAAAACACAATCCATAAGAGTCAACGTGATTTTATGAAAGGCAAATTGCGTTTGACTAATTTGCTAGAGACCTTCAAAAATGTCGCAAGCAAGGTAGATACTAGGGCTCCTGTAGATGTACGGGCAACACGGTGGCACAGTGGTTAGCACTGCTACCTCACAGCACCAGAGACCCGGGTTCAATACCTGCCTCAGACAACTGTCTGTGTGGAGTTAGCACATTCACCCCGTGTCTGCGTGGGTTTTCTCCAGGTGCTCCAGTTTCCTCCCACAGTCCAAAGATGTGCAGGTTAGGCAAATTGGCCATGCTAAATTGCCCCATAGTGGTAGGTGAAGGGGTAAATGTAGGGGTCTGGGTGGGTTGCTCTTCGGAGGGTCGGTGTGGACTTGTTGGGCCGAAGGCCCTGTTTCCACACTGTAAGTAATCGAATCTATATCTGGACTTCCAGAAGGCATTTGATAAGGTACCATACAAAATGTTAACACACAATGTAAGATCAATTCGGGTGAGGGGTAATTCATTAGTATGGGTAAAGAATTGGCTAGCTAACACAATAGTGTTCTTCTGGTTGGCAAACTGTAACTAATGGGGTACATAGATTTCGTCATTGGGCCCCAATTATTTGCAATTTATATAAATGACGTAAATGTAGGGAAAGAAGGTTGTATCGTTAAATTAGATACTAAAATATGTGGGAAAATAAGTTTCAATGAAGAAATTATAAACTTACAAATGCATATGTAAGTATGGCATGGGCCAACATTTGGCAGATGGAGTTTAATGTCCACAAGTGTGAGATCCTCCATTTTGATTGGAGGAATAGCAAGGCAACCTAAATACATGGAGAGAAACTTTAGTGCTACAGTGCAGTGGGATCTGGATGTTCTTGTGCCGCAATCACAATACTAGTATGCAGGTACAACGAGTAATAAGGAAGGCAAATGAAATTTTGGCATTTATTGCAAAAGAAATAAAGTATAACTGTAGGCAAATGCTTCTGTACAAGACATTGGTGAAATGCACCTGCAGTATTGCGTACAATTTTGGTCCATTTACTTTAGATTGAACTGCCTCCAATGCTACTACAGAGGACAGTCACTCGATTGATTCCAGAGATGAGTATGTCTCATGAAGAGAAATTGAACACTTTAGGACTTGGCTCTCTGGAGTTTAGAAGAATGAGAAGCAATTTCATTGATGTATGTAAAATACTAAGAGGGATTGACAAAGTCCGCCTGGAGAGTATATTTCCTCTTTCAGGCAATCTAGACCAAGAGGTTATAGTTTTGGGATAAGGAATAAATTTGAAACAGATTAGGAGAAATTACTTCCCTCAAACGGTTGTGAATCTGTGGATTTCACTGTCCCAGACTGTGGTGGACGCTGTAAAATTGAGTACATTTAAGGAGGAGGTAAACAGATTTTTTTAAATCAGTAATTGGTTAAAGGATTGTGGGGAGCAGGCAGGAAAATGGAGGCTGAGATAGATCAGCAATGTTCATATTAAATGACAGGGTAGGCTCGTGGGTTGAATTGCTTATTCCTGCTCCTAATCTAAAGGTCTTAATTACCGAGTGTGATACTTAGTTATATGTCACCTCTGTAAACTGGACAAACCAATCAGGAGGTCAAAATGTTGACACCATACCTCATACAGTCTCAGGTATAGGTCAGAAATGGATAAGACAAACTGCTGATAATCACCTTCTCGCTCCTCTGACTTGATGGATCTTTACTCCTCTGTCGTGAACACCAACTTGAAGAAGCATTGAGGGTAGGAAAGGTATGTAATGTGTGTGACTCTGAGCAAGGGTCCATCACCAAGAGTGGCTTAGTAGTATTACTACCAACCCAGGCTGGTAAAGTCTGAAAATTTATAGCTCCCAGACTGGATCTGTTGTGATTAGCAGGTAGAAATCTACTTAACATCGCCCTCATCAATCTAACTGTCACAGATACATCTGCCCATCACGGGGCGGCACGGTGGCTCAGTGGTTAGTACTGCTGCCTCACAGCACCAGGGACTCGGTTCGATTCCCGCCTTGGGCAACTGTCTGTATGGAGTTTGCGTATTCTCCCCATGTCTCTGTGGGTTTCCTCCGGGTGCTCCTGTTTCCTCCCACAGTTCAAAAATGTGCAGGTCGGGTGAATTGACTGACTATGCAAAATTGCCTATAGTGTTAGGTGGATTAGACAGGGGTAAATGTAGGAGAATGGATCTGGATGGGTTGCTCTTCGGAGGGTCAGTGTAGACTTGTTGGGCCGAAGGGCCTATTTCCACACTGTACATAAACTAAGATAATCTAATCTAATCATCGTGTCAGTCAGATTGAACAGTGCACAGTCTTCCTGGAGCTGATGTATTGTTTTCACATTGTGATTATCCTGTGTCATGTTGTGCAGCAGTACCATTATGCTCAGTGGAATAGACTCCAAACAGACCTAGCAAATTAAAACTGGCCATTCATGAGGCACTAAGCACCAGCAGTACCTGAATTGTAGCAAACCACAATCTGCAACCTTATGGCCTGGTATAACCTCCATGTTATGATTGCCATCAAGCTGGAAGATCAGCTATGGCTCAATGTGTGAAGGACAGCATGTCAGGAATAACAGGCATATGTTAAAAAGAAATTATAAATCTGATGATTCTACAATCTGACTGCTTGCACACTGCATGTCAGAAGCAGAATGTGTTATATAGAACTATTAATCCCACAATCCACATTCTAGATCTCAGCTCTACTGTCCTGCTTCCAGTCATGATTGTTGGTGGACAATTGAATAACAGATGGAGACTCCACAAATATCCCAATAGGCAAGCCCATTGCACATCAGTGCAAAAGAAGAGGCTGAATCATTTTCACTCATCCTCCACCAGAACTGTAGAGCGAATAATCCATCTTGGCCTCCTTCCCGCATTGCAGCTGACAGTCTTCAACCAATTTGATACACCTTATGTGATATTGCAAAACATTTGAAGTTATTGGGAACTGTCAAGACTTGGATCCTAACAATATTGTGTAGCAAGATGGCGAGGGAGAAGGGCGCTGTAGCTGGAGCTTTTGTTCCACCTGCTTTCCTTTTCTTTCTCTTTTTTTCTTATTCCTTCTAGTGCTTCCTTTCTCCTCCTTCTCTGTCTTTGACTCCCGGCCTTTGGCCAGTGACGATCCCCGGCATGGCTGGGTGTCTTTCTGGAGCAGCCTCCTGGTCCAGTGTGGTGGCCTCCGCCTGTAAGGGCCTTCTGGCATGTCGCAACTGCCTTGTGGTGCAGGAGAGGCATTGCGGGGCGGCAGCCTGGCAGCACGGGGAGGCAGTGTGGCCTCCTGGCGTGGTGAGTTGCTGGCCCGGTTCGGAAACTGTGCCAGCATGGTCTGCTGTACTGAACCCTCTTGTGTATTGCTGGAAATTTTATTTCTTTCTTGTCTAAAGTCTTGTAACTAAAGAAGTTGTGCCTAGGTACGTTTGTATCTAAGTTGATGCTGTAATTGGAGACTTATAAACTTTTCACTGTACTCACTGAGTAAATGTGACAAAGGCTATTCTATTCTATTCTACATTGACAATAGTACTGAAATACACACTCCAGAACTAACCAAACCCCTAGTCAAGCTATATTAGTCATGCTATAATTCTGGCATCTACCCTAGAATGTGGAGGGTTGCCCAAATGCAGGACAAATGGAACCCAGCCAATTACAACTCCATCAGTCTACCCTTGATCATTAGCAAAGTGATTGATAGGAAGTATTATCAACACCGATCAGGTAGCACTTTCTCAGCAATGCCAATAGACTGAGCCACTCAGCTCCCCACCTCATTACATCCATAGAGTAAAAGGAGGACCTTTTAAAACAGGGAGGCAAAGAAACCTCTTTCAATCAGAGAATGGTGAATCGATGGAATTCATTGTGATAGAAGGCTGTGGAGGCCAGGTCACTGAATATATTTATGACTGAGATAGATAGGTTCTTGATTTAAGGGTTATGGGGAGAAAGCGGGAGAATGGGGTTGAGAAACTTATCAATTATGATTGAATGGCAGAGCAGACTCGATAGTCTGAGTGGCCTAATTTTTGCTCCTATGTCTTATGGTCATAAAGAGCTGAATTCCAGAGGCAACAGACAATGACTGCCCTTAACATTGACCAAGTGTGGTATCAAGGAGCCCCAGCAAAACAGGGATCGATGGGAGTGGAGGAAAACTTCACTGGTTGGAGTCATACCTGAGATAATTGACAAGGTTGTGGTTGTTAGAGTCCAAACACTACACTCCTCATATCTGCAGGAATAACCTTCCCTCCATTGTAAAATCAGAAATGGGATGTTCACTGATAATAGAAACACAAAATCCCTCCAGTGTGGAAGCGGGCCATTTAGCCCATCGAGTCCACACTGCACCTGTGAAGAGGCTGGAATCGAACCTGGGTTCTAAGTGTTGAGTGGCAGAAGTGCTAAACACTGAGCCTCCCTGCTGCCCTAATAATTGCAAAATTTACAGCTCCATTTGAGTTTCCTCAGATATTTAAGCAGTCCATGCCCAATCGCAGCAAGACCTGGCACAGTGGTTAGCACTTCTGCCTCACAGCGCCAGAGACTCTGGTTCAATTCCTGCCTCTGACAACTGTCTGTGAAGTTTGCACATTCTCCCCGTGTCTGCGTGGGTTTCCTCCAGGTGTTCCTGTTTCCTCCCACAGTCAACGGTGTGCAGTTTAGGTGAATTGGCCATGCTAAATTGCCCGTAGTGTTAGGTGAAGGGGTAAATGTAGGGGAATGGGTCTGGGTGGGTTGCTCTTCAGAGGGTCGGTGTGGACTTGTTGTGCTGAATGGCCTGTTTCCACACTAAGTCATCTAATCTAATCTATAATATCCAGGCTTAAAATGATAAGTAGCAAGTAACAGTTGTGCAACACAAATGCCAGGCAATGAATTTCTCTAACAAGTGAGAATGTAACAATTGCCCTTTGATATTTAATTGCTTTACTGTCATTGATTTTCCACATTATCAACATAGATAGAAGTTACTATTGACCAGAAACTGAACTTGACTAGCCATGTAAATGCAGTGGCTGCATGAGCAGGTCAGAGGCTTGGATTGTTTAGCATCATTGGCGATTCTTTTTAATACTGAAGCAGTTTGTATACAAATTCAGTGCAATGATCATCTCTGAGAGAATCTATACGTTATCTCTTGGTATTCAATTGAATTACCATCATTTAATCTCCCACTTTTAACTTCTTGGGTGATGCCATTGACAAGAAACTTAAATACAGTGGCTACAAGTGCAGGTCAGAGGGTAGGAATCCTGTAGCAGGTGCCTCACCACCTCACTCCCCAAACCTTTTCCACCATCTACAAGGTACATGTCAGGTGTGTGGTGGAAAGCTCTCACCTGGATGGGAACAATTCCAACAACAGTCAAAGCTTGACACCATTAAGGAAAAAGAAGCCCACTTGATTTGGCCTCCCAATTACCAGCTTCAGTATTTGCTGCCTTTGCAACTAATGCACAGTGGCAGCAGTGTGTACCATCTACAAGAAGCACTGCATGACTCCACCCCCCCAACCCCGCATATGTGCACACATACGACAGCACCACCTAACCCAGCAACCTTCAGAAGGACCAGGGTAGGAGATGCATGGAAACACCACTACCAGCCTGTAATACCTGTACACCCTTACTTGGAACTAAATATTACTACGTCGCTGTTTCTGGGACAAAATCGTGGATCCCCTTGCTTAATAGTATTGTGGTTGTGTCTGCACTGAGTCCATTTACTGTTTCTTCCCCTGCAACAGTTCCAGGTAGTGACTCATCACCTTTTGTTGGGCAGTAAATGTTGGCCGAGCCAGTAATCCATACAGGCTTTGTATAAATGTTTTTTAAATTTTGAAACTTCCCTTTGTTCTGGGACATTGTATGAACAATTTAAACTCAAGGCAGTTGTAGAAATTCTGTTACCTTCAGAAAAACTGAGAAATGTAGCACATTGTTCAGTAGTTCCCCACTTCCAATCCTGACTTTATTTAATAAGCTTGGACAAACCTTTAAATTGCAATTACTCTCTGTCTGCTTGCCAGCTTCATTTGACTTGCATTTAAAAATTTCACTCTCAAAACTGAAAATTGTATTCCAAAAATGTGTGCTTCATGGAAGCATATAATTATAAAATCATTAAATCTTCTCTTTGCAGTTTCACATCTAGAGAGGAACACCAGTTCTCCATTCTATCCATGTAACATCATTCCTAAAACAATTGTCATATTTTCTGCACCTTTTCTAATGCTTTCCCATTCTTCTGAAAATGCCATGTCCTGAATTGGTCACACTATTCCAATTGGGGTCCAGTACTTGGATTACAGAATTAGTCGGAACTCATTCATTTTTTCTATTGATGGTCAAGTACACAGCTGATAGTATTTTTGTTCTGTGAAAGCCTCTCTGCCTGTCCAGAATCTCATTAACACAAAGCTTTTGTTTCTTCCAGACATTTCTAGCACCAGTCAACCAGGTTTTTCCTGCAGAAGAAGATAATAAAAAGGATGTAGAAGATAATTGTAAGTAGGAAATGTGACCTTTGGAGCACTTAATACTTCTGTTTAGCGAACAACCTGTAATGTCTGTCTGCCATACCTGAGCACAAGATTCTTTTGACAGTTGAACTCTTCTCTATGTAAAATGTTTAGTAAACTATACAACAATTACACAACACTTGATGACCTTCACATATTTCATAGCACGGGAGCAATTTCATCTGTTTGTCTCAGTTTTTTTAAAGCACATCATTAGTCATTTTTGAAATGGTTAGAGATTGATTCTGAATTAATATTTAACTAATTTATAGCTGGCAGTTTTCCAGAAGTATGAAATCCTTCTATTCCAAAGGAATGTAACTTATTTCCCTTCTAGGAATTGACCAAATATGCTTATTAATCTGAAGCTAGTCCTGCAGTGACTCTAACTGGAGTTTCCCTGAGAGAACCGAAATATGAAATAGTATCTTGCCATTGCATATAAGACAGAGTGAAAACTCTGCCTACACTTTGAAGACCTGGTTTTTAACAAGTAACAATGTTTAATTCTCATGAACTTGATTTTTTTAGATTAGTTTAGATTAGATTCCCTACAATGTGGAAACAGGCCCTTCGGCCCAACAAGTCCACACCGACGCTCCGAAGAGTAATTCGCCCCACTCTGACTAATGCACCTAACAACTATGGACAATTTAGCATGGCCAATTCACCTGACCTGCACATCTTTGGAATGTGGGAGGAAACCGGAGTACCTGGAGGAAACTCACGCAGACACTGGGAGAATGTCTGTGTGGAGTTTGCACGGTCGCCCACAGCTGGAATTGAACCTGGGACCCTGGCGCTGTGAGGCAGCAGTGCTAACCACTGAGCCACCATGCCACCCTATTTTAAATGTAATAGCATCTTAGCTCAATAAAAGTAAAGTCAACATTTGTCTTTCTAGACCACGAGAGAGAGAGAGAGAGAGAGAAAGAGATGACCAGTGGTGGTTTAACCTGAGGGTCACTATTTCTGAGAGAGGTTGAGAAGCAATCCTTCATGATGACCTCAACCAATGTTAGAATTGAACCCATGCTGTTGGAGTCACTCTGCACCACAAACTAGCTGTCCAACTAACTGAGTTAAGCTCAGTAAAAATAGTGTAACAAATGGTTCCTTATTTTATTCATTGACATAGTGCATGCAACCTGTTAATAAGGTCATGTGCTTTTCTTGCTAACCACATTAATGCATGAAACATTGGATATTTTGCTTTATAATAACAAAGTGCATCATAGGTTGAAAGTTGCCTGAAGTTGACATGGATTCTAGGCTGCCAATTGATGCATGCTATGATATTTTCATAAAGTAATGATATTGGGAAAAGATGAGTGGTGCTTGTGCCTTCTGATCTGCCCAGTCAAATCCATATATGTAAGCTTCATTTTCCATTGATTTACGATTTAGCAATCTTCCTCTTGATTTAATTTGTACTGTTGCAAATGTTCCTGTTAAAGCTTTCAATTGGATTTATACCTGTTACTAGCGTGTTTCTTGGGATTGGAAAAGGAATGCTTGTTCTCTTAATGTTGGGATTGCAATGCTGCATTTCTGGCTTACATAAGCTATTTTTCTTTTTTAGCTTTAACCGTGTATCAAAATGGTTTTAGTAGTAACTTCTATTGTTCAAAACAGTTGCCAAAGATTTACAATTGTGGGCAGCCAAGTTTTCAAGTATAGCTCAAAACGTTGGTGAAAGGCACAGTGGCACAGTGGTTCGCACTGCTTCCTCACAGCCTGGGTTCAATTCCCGCCTCAGGCGACTCTGTGTGGAGTTTGCACATTCTCCCAGTGTCTGCGTGGGTTTCCCCCCGGGTGCTCCGGTTTCCTCCCACAATCCAAAAATGTGCAGGTTAGGTGAATTGGCCATGCTAAATTGCCCGCAGTGTTAGGTGAAAGGGTAAAGGTGGGGGAATGGGTCTGGGTGATTTGCGCTTCGGCGGGTCGGTGTGGACTTGTTGGGCCGAAGGGCCTGTTTCCACACTAAGTAATCTAGTCTCCAGAAAACTGGATTTTGATAATGGCATAGACAGTTATATATCCGAATTTGCTGATGACACAAAGTTAGGTAGGATTGTAAATGGTGTAGATGCTAGCATAACATTGCAAAGGGATATTATTAGACTTGAGTGAATGGACAAAACTTGCAGATAGAGTTCACTGTAAGTAAGTGAACCGAAAAAGAATAAAATGGGTATTTTCTAAATGGTATGATGATAAATATAGTGGATGTGCAAAAAGACTCAGGAGTTCATGCACATACACCTTAAAAATGTCATGAGTAGGTGGAGAAAATAATAAAGAAGGCTAGTGGAATTTTGGCCTAGGGATAGATGGAGATGGAGTCTGCAGAAAGAGGGGAAAAAAAGGGTTAGGCAGGAAAAGGCATTGTTGATAGCCAGTCAGGGAAGAAGAGAAGCTGATAATGGGGGGTGTGAGTAAGTGAAAATGGGTTGGCTGTGCTGAAAGGAACCCATATTGTGACAGGACCTGGAATTGTGGTGGGGGGTATTCAACTTGGAAAGTGTTCATGCTGTTAGTTTATTAAACTTGATATTGAGTCCTGAAAGTTGTAATTTGGATGCGAGTATAAGAGGTACATTTAGTAAGTTTGCAGATGACACCAAAATTGGAAGTGTAGTGGACAGCGAAGAGGGTTACCTCCGATTACAACAGGATCTGGACCAGGTAGGTCAATGGGCTGAGAAGTGGCAGATGGAGTTGAATTCAGATAAATGCAAGGTGCTACATTTTGGTAAAGCAAATCTTAGCAGGACTTATACGCTTAGTGGTAAGGTCCTAAGGAGTGTTGCTGAACAAAGAGACCTTTAGTTCAGGTTCATAGCTCCTTGAAAGTGGAGTCGCAGGTAGATAGGATAGTGAAGGTGGTGTTTGGCATGCTTTCCTTTATTGGTCAGAGTATTGAGTACAGGAGTTGGGAGGTCATGTTGCAGCTGTACAGGACATTGGTTAGGCCACTGTTGGAATATTGCGTGCAATTCTGTTCTCCTTCCTATCGGAAAGATGTTGTGAAACTTGAAAGGGTTCAGAAAAGATTTACAAGGAGAGGGTGTTAAGTGTATGGAATGAGCTGCCAGCAGAAGTGGTGGAGGCTGGTACAATTGCAACATTGAAGAGGCATTTGGATGGGTATATGAATAGGAAGGTTTGGAGGGATATGGGCCGGGTGCTGGCAAGTGGGACTATATTGGGTTGGGATATCTGGTCGGGGGGTCAGGTTGGACCGAAGTGTCTGTTTCCATGCTGTACATTTCTATGACTCTAAATGGAGGATGTGTTGAGCCTCACTGGAGCTCAGTGTCTGTATTAAAGACAAACCTCCAACAGTTTGGCCATGACATCCCTAGTTGTGTAAAACTGTGGAGCCATCGAAAATTGACAATGGAGAGGCCATTCAGCTCATTGTTTTCACAGATGAATAAACTAGTCACCCATTCTAATCCAATTTCCAGTACCTAGTCTGTAGATTTGAAGGTTACAGCACTTCAGATGCAGATCCAGATCCAATACATCGTTTCGTTTGTATTCACTAGTTCACCCAGTGAAGGCCAGTATCCCATATACCTCCCTTCCCGCCTTATTTACCTATCCTGACACCTTCAGGGAGCTGAGGTCATGCAGTCTAAGTTGTCTCACCTATTCTATTTTGAATGCTTTGAGGGTTTCTACCTCGACCAATCAAACTGGGTGACAATTTCTAGATGTTTCTAATGGACTTTTTTTTGTTCTATCTATCAATCAATCAATCATAAATTTGTGACCCTTGAAAACTGGCTTCTCTTCTGGAGATAGATACATGTCCACTTTATCCCAAGCCACCGGTTATTTTGTATGTCTTAATTGAGTCACTCCTTAATCTTCCTGTTAGAAAGTAAAATATCCTAGCCTGTCCAGTATTTCAGAATAGCTGTAATTTAAGCCTGGCAACATTATTGTAAGTCTCCTGTACTGTTTCTAAATGAAGTCATTTCCCTTATACACTATACACACCACCAACTGTAGCCTGACCAGTGTCTTATATCGTTCCAGCATTACATCCCTGCATGTGTTCAGTACTTTACCCAGTGAAGGAAATACGTAGAAAGTGAGGACTGCAGATGCTGAAGATCAGAGTTGAGTGTGTGGCACTGGAAAAGCACAACAGGTCAGGCAGCATCTGAAGGGTGGAAGAACCTACGTTTTGGGCGTAAGCCATTCCTGATGGGCTTATGCCTGAAACGTTGATACTTCTGCTTCTCGGATGCTGCCTAACCTGCTGTGCTTTTAAAGTACTCCATATGCCTCCTTTACCATCTTATCTATCTGTCCTGCTACCTTCAGGGACCTGAGGATGTGCAGTCCAAGTTGTCTTACGTCTGCTACCCCTTTCAACATCTTCCCTATATATTTTAGGTTGCAGTTTAAACTCTATTTCGATGTATATTTGTTCATTTGAGACTATAATGAAGTAACAGTCAAGGTAACTCAGGAAATTTTAAAGTTGTCAAGTAATATTTATCAAAGCAAGGCAGCAACTTTTAAGGGCTTAATACAGCTCTTGCTCTACAGTCTAACACTGTAAACACTAAGTCTCTGGTCTTTCTCCAACATCTCTAGGGTCCTTTGCGTCTGACTAGACAGCAGGCTTTACAAATTTCAATCTCCAAACTTGTTACATGTTTTGGTAATTGAAAGCTGGTCCTTATTAACTCTTTCCAAGCCATTACCCAGAGCAAGATAAATGTCATTATACATTCCAGATTAACAGCCCCAGTGAGGGAACTTGTATTCTGTGATTTGCACCTGGCTGACCTCGGTCCAGTCACCAGATCGTTGTATAATATTGTCCTTGATTGTTTAGAATAGTGACTTGCATGTTGCCATTTCCTTGAGATTGATAGCCTGAGTTCATTCTGCTTTTGCTTAGTTGGTAAGAGTCCTTCATTAAATCGATCATCTTATTGTGAATTTTCATGTTTAAGAGGTCATCTTCAAGGTGATGGTTTCTCTTTCTGTTGAGAATGCCTCTAACAAGTTTCTTCATTTTTAAGACTGGCTACAATGGAAAAGTTGTTTATAAGCTTAAAACAATATGTTACTAATAGAAATGATCACAGATTACTAATATAAAAATTACCAAGTGGGTAGTATTTAAGTTAATAGTGTATAGAATATGCTTCCATTTTGAAGTGTGTGAAGGGTGAGGAAGTGTGATATCCTTGCACACTCAGTGCATAGTCTTGAGTGATTAAAAGTCTAAGTACTATTTAGTTACTAACTTAAACATATTGTTTAAAAAGTCTAATACAGAGATTATATTTAGCCAAATTGTTGCTTTTCTGAAACACTACATCAGCGTTTTCAATTTATGAAGTACAGTCGCTTTTTTTTTCCCTTTACCTCCCTTCCTATAACAAATCCCTCCTAGCTTTTCTTTATTGCTTAAAACCATGGCTTTGAAAAGCATTTAACAAGTTGGGAGGATGTGAGCTCAATCAACCATGAAGGTTAAAAATTGCGCATTGTTGTGTGAAATCCCATGGTACATTATTAGGTTAATCAATGAATGTGCTGTGATTAAAGTAAACTAAGCTAACGATGAAATAGAATCTCACTTTTAATCCTGCATCCTGTTTATTGTATAGTCCCTTGCATTGTTTGCCCGACCCAAGTGCATTACTTTGTACTTCTCTTGATTTGAATTCCATTAGCCATGTTTCCATCCACCAACCAAGCCACTCATATCATCCTGTTGTCAACATTCACTATTGACTTTTCACTATAAACTACACTGCTAATGTTTGTCCTCTACAAACTTCCCAATCCTCTTTCCTCCATTAAAGTTTCAATCATTAATGTATGCCAAAGACAGGAAGGACCCCAAGCCAGAGTTGTCTGGAACACCATTTGCAAGAACACCTGCCAGTCATTACCTTTTTTGTTTTCAGTCACTGAGCTAATTTTGCTTACCACATTCCCCTGTGTCCTAGTGGCTTTAATTTTCCTGACCAGTCTACTATGTGGGATTTCATTAAATGCTTCGTAAAACACGTGTAGACCACATCTGCTGAACTGTCCTGATCATGGGCAGCACGGTGGCACAGTGGTTAGCACTGCTGCCTCGCAGCGCCAGAGACCCGGGTTCAATTCCCACCTCAGGCGACTGACTGTGTGGAGTTTGCACGTTCTCCCCGTGTCTGCGTGGGTTTCCTCCCGGGTGCTCCGGTTTCCTCCCACAATCCAAAAGATGTGTGCAGGTCAGGTGAATTGGCCATGCTAAATTGCCCGTAGTGTTAGGTTAGTGGTAAATGTAGGGGTAGGGGTATGGGTGGGTTGCGCTTCGGCGGGGCGGTGTGGACTTGTTGGGCCGAAGGGCTTGTTTCCACACTGTACGTAATCTAATCTAATCTAATCCTCCTTGTTAATTCCTCAAAAAATTCAATCAAATTAGTAAGACATGTCCTTACCTTAACAAACCATGCTGACTATCCCTGATTAATCCATAACAATAATAAGTAACAGTTCATCGTATTTCTCCGTATCAATTCTCATAATTTGCCCACTGAAAAAGTCAGACTGCCCCACCTGTAATTATTTTGGCTTATTCCTTGCACTCTCTTGAGTAATTTTCTAGCATTCACAGACCTCTAGTGTGCTGGTACAATGCCTGTATCTAATGAGGATTGGAAGATGATCTTCAGAGCATATATTATTTTTCTCCTGGCTTTCTTTAACAGACTAGGATAAAATTTTATTTTTTATTCATTCATAGAATAAGAGTATTGAAACCTAAGCCTATTGCCCTTCACTCATTACCTAGAAGACTAAGAGTCTGAAGTCACATGTAGGCTAGACCTGGTAAGGATGGCAGATTTATTTCCCTAAAGGACATTAATGAACTAGAGGGTTTTTTTAAAAAGGCAATTGTTATATAGTTACCATTAGGTCAGCTGCTTCCAGAATTTTATTGAATTCCGATTTCGCTGTCTGCCGTGTTAGGATTTATCTGGATCCAGATCACCAGCCCAGTGACATTACTAATGCACCAATGCATTACCGTTTTTACAATTCATCTGGTCCTGGCAATTTACTGACCTTCAAGTTTGTTTTCTTTGGGACAGAGGAGGTTGAGGAGACATTTAATCCATGAGAATAAAATCATAAGGGGCATATAGTAGAGCGGATCAGAAAAGATGACAGTGAAATTGGATGAGTTAAACTCTGACATTTTTGCTTGCGTTAAAGTTGTTAATTATTGGTGGAATAGCAAATCTCATGCCTGTAATAGTCAAAGATTCAGGACTGATAACTCCATATTAGCCAAACCTGTCTAACTTTTCAGTATGACTGCAACAATAATAAGCAGATTTTGACTACAAGAGAGTGAATTCATAAAGTGCTGGGAAAGCCATCATGTGATATTGTGATCTCGTTGTGAAAGCCTGTCCGTATGGCTAATTCTGAGAGAAAGCTAAAAGATTGCCAACCATGAATGGCACAAATAGATGCTGCCACTTGTCGTTGGAAAATCCAAGAAACATTGTTGCCTTGTGAATGTCATGACAGTAACCACTGAAGAGTCTAATGAATACTGTCTACCTGCCTGTTTCCTAAGCCAATGTTATAAAGGCCACAGAGTTTCTTCAGGATTTCACATTGCACCGTGAAAAGTCTTGACGTATGTTTAGATATTGAAAACTTAGTGGACTGAATCATGCTTGCGTGGAAACAGCATCCTAAGCAGAAAGCGATTGCAGGGTTTTCTCTGATCTAATTCTCCACCTGCTTCAATGTGTAGTTCTATCCTTTTACCAGGTAAGACCATTGTTGGTGTGAACAAATTGAAGAAAGACGTTTTCAGATTTACTTCCTTAATGTTTTTTTTTACATTGACCATGTGTGTAGGCATAACCTGTTACACAAACACATTTACGTGGGATTGGGACTTCCTCGGATATCACGACAATCTACTTGGTGTTCCGAGATTCAGTGCATTGGGATTTACTGTATTTCCCTTTGAAGAGATGAATGACAAAGGGGCATTACTGAAAATATTTGAGGTTGAACAGTAATCTTTTCATGTGGAGAGTGTTGGGGCTTGGAGCACACCACCAAGTGTTGTTTCTTCTCCAATTTAAAAAAAAGTTTAAATATGCTGCTGTAATATACAGTAGGCTGACCAATAGCTCGAAAGTGAGATTAGACTGGATAATTCTTTGTGGCTGGCACAGACATCTTGGGCCTTATTTTAACTTTTATGGGTGGGTTTATCAAACCAAATTAATATGATTCACTCGCTCTTCCAGAGATTTATTTTCTTATCTCTGTGGAGATAATGTCTGAAAACCTTACGGAAACATGTAATTGTGCTAGTTAGTAAATATGAAAAACTGGAATTTAGAGATTTTTGACAACTTTAAAGTGACAGCTAAATTAACGTAAGTCATTGGATATTGAAAACTGGATGAATGTATTGCACAAATAAATTACGTTAATTTAGCTGTCACTTTAAAGTTGTCAAAAATCTCTAAATTCCAGTTTTTCATATTTAGTCATTGGATATTGAAAACTGGATGAATGTATTGCACAAATAAATAAGAACTACAGTCAACCTTTGTTATATGGAAATAATTTATTTGAACTCATCAGTTTCTTTTTGCATCATCTTGTAGGTGGCCTTATGTATTTAAATGAAGCTACGCTCCTGAACAATATCCGAGTGCGCTATAGCAAAGACAAAATATATGTGAGTAAACTAATTGAGACTCCATAAAGTTCTGCAAGTGATATGCATTCAGCAATGTGTACCACACAATAGGATGTTATGACAGACCAAATTGCAGACACTTCTGTAGAAATTGAATTAGGATGTATGAATTTTTGAGCTTGTACTGTCAGTCAGTTGGATTGTGGCAGATTTATATCTCGACTCCGTGTTCTTGTGTTTGTTCCATATCTCTTGATATATTTCATTAACAAAAATCTGAGATATCTCGGTCTTGAAAGTCTCATTGCTCAGCAACATCAGCCAGTGGCGGAGATGAGGTGAGAGGAAACTGAGTTCCAGATTTTTCTGCACTTGATGTGTATTTATAAACACTATTAGTTTTAATACGCTGTCTTGCCAGCTTTGACCATGGTTATTTGGTAGCACTACCAATAAATGGGGTCGAGAGTGTCATGCTGGAAAAGCACAGCAAGTCAGGTAGCATCCGAGGAGCAGGAAAATCGATGTTTCGGGCAAAAGCCCTTCGTCACCAACAAATGGGTCAAAGGAAAGAGAACATTAACAACAAGCTTGAGCGATTACCCTTTTGAGGAGTTTTTTCTTCAAATGTATATTTCTTTTTCCCACAAATTCTGTTAGGTTTTTTAAATTCATTTATGGGATGTAGGCATTGCTAACCAGGTCAGCTTTTATTGTCTATGTCGAATTGCCTAGAAGGCAATGAAGAGTCAACCACATTGCTGTGGTCTGGAGTCACATGTGGACCAGACCAGGTATAGAGGGCAAAGTTGGGAATTTGTGTTGCAGACGTTTCGTCCCCTGTCTAGGTGACATCCTCAGTACTTGGGAGCCTCCTGTGAAGCGCTTCTGTGATCTTTCTTCCGGCATTTATAGTGGTTTGTCTCTGCTGCTTCCGGTTGTCAGTTCCAGCTGTCCGTTGCAGTGGCTGGTATATTGGGTCCAGGTCGATGTGCTTATTGATTGAA
>NC_057718.1:75952606-75979057 GCF_004010195.1 Chiloscyllium plagiosum | reverse complement strand
TTCCGTTGTCTTTCCCTTAGGCATCTGTCGATGAAATTGCGGGGGTATCCGTTTTTGGCGAATACATTGTAGAGGTGTTCTTCTTCCTCTTTTCCTCTTTTTGGTGTACTGCAGTGTGTTGTGGCCCTTTTGAATAGTGTCTTGATGCAACTTCTTTTGTGTGTGTTGGGGTGGTTGCTTTCGTAGTTCAGGACTTGGTCTGTATGTGTGGCTTTCCTGTATACCTTTGTGGTGAATTCTCCGTTCGGTGTTCTCTGTACCATTACGTCTAGGAATGGGAGTTGGTTGTCCTTTGCTTCCTCTCTAGTGAATTGGAAATAGAGAACACACACCGGATCATCAACGCCACACTCAGGAATCTGATTCACTAGAGAGGAAGAAAAGGACAACCAACTCCCATTCCTAGACGTGATAGTACCCACAGAATGCTGTCCTCCCGCTCACCTGCGTCCAGTGGAGCAAACCATATGCATCCTGGGTAACCGAGCACTTATAAAGGGTGGATAGTGATTAGCAGGCACTATTGCTATGATGCCCCTTGCATGTGCATGTATTCTAAGAGAAAAAGATCAAAATGGCATCTGTTACTGTCCTCATTCAATATCTGATGCCCCCAGGTGCCCTCCCTTCCCCAATTCACTTCTGTTGCTAATTGTTGTTATGAATCCAGGCCTGAACTTAACCCAAATTCTGAAGTATGAGCACACATGTAGGTCATGCACTGGCTTTCTAGAGTATTGTCAGATTGTGAAAGTGGACCACCTGGAAGAAAAAGTTGTTATGGAGGCTCACGGGCAGGGATTTTTTTAAAATTTTGGCCTGTCTCTGCCAGTTATCCCACCATGAATGGTATGCTGAGGGTGATATTGGCAGCCTGTCGCCTATCTTGGCGACTGGTGGTTAGTGTGTTCATTGGGATGGAAGGTACTCCATGATTGTCTGAGGTTTGGGCCCTCTGGGGAGGGGAAGTGCAACTGGGTGTGCTGAGGATACTGAAGCTGTTAGGGGTCCCCATCTCCGATTTGTTCTCAGCATCCCAATAGATTTCCTCCTCTCTGTCCCAGTCTCTCTTGTGGTTCTGCTCTTTTGGCCCTGTAGATGCTCATTATCCCTTTTTGAACTTTTAATATCAATCTCCTGTTAGCATTTCAAGTGATCTACAGTATGAGTTTTACTCGATCATTTTACTTGCATAGAACTGTGACTGCAACCTGCAAATCACTACATTTCTCGCTAGCTCAGTCATGTCGTTTTGGGCTGAATCATGATCCCTGATCTCTCTCTCTCTCTTCCCCTTGATAGGTCTTTTCTCCCTGGGCATGAAACTGCCCTGTGTGCTGCACATTCACTTGGTTCCTCTGTTGGAGCTCTTGAATTTTGGCTGGCATTTGTTTCTGGTTTTTTACACTCCTTAGCTCTTCAAGATTTATATTCTAACTTCCCTGGATTTTGCTTGTTCCATATGACTGGCTATTGCTGTCGCCTCACTTAATTTGGGGGTATGCTCACCTAACTTTGTGCCCCTTCCTAACAATTGCCCTCAGATACCAGACCCAAAACTAACTTAGCCAAGTGGGCAGAATTTTGCACTATTTCCTATTCAGACATTTCCTTAAGGTTTCTTCCCACTCTGAGCAGTATACCATTGTTCTGCTCTCCTCATGGATAACAGAATTCCATTACGATAAATGCAAGATGATGCACTTGGGCAGGACAGACAAGGCAAGGTAATACATGATGATGGTGTGACCATAAAAACATTATGGTATACTTAATAATTGAGGCACAGATGGTGGTGGTGAAGTAGTAGCATCTAGACTCCGCAGCCCAGGGCTCATCCATTCCATCTGCTTTTTGTTTTTCTCCTCCTTTGTTGTTCTTCCTCTTTTTTTAAAGTTTGTTTTTTAGTAATTTGTTTTGGGGGAAAAAAAGCCCTTAACCTGGAGTGGTGGGGACATTATTGGAGTGGCTGTGGACAGGAGTGGAGCATGCTCCAGGCCCAAGCAGAGTAGGATGGCCAGCGTGCCCAGAGTAGGGCTGGGGCATCAGCAGTTTGCGAACCTGGTCAGACCACTGCACTGATCTATTGCAGGCCCTTCATAGAAAGGCTGTAATATTTATCTTTTCAATTTTATTTCTTTCTTTGCAAACTTCTTCTATGAATAACTGTTTGGTTACGTAACATTTTTTCCCCTTTATTTCTCTGCTTCATATTTAAGATTTGTCTCTAAGTACTTTGTACCTAAGATGGCACTGTGGGGGACAACATTGTGAACGTTTCACTGTACTTCTGTACATGAGTGCACCTGACAATAAATCTAATTCTTAATGCTGTTTTGAGTTTAAGGGCAGGGAGGTAATGCTGGAACTGTGTAACAAGGTTGGTTAGGCCACAGCTAGGGTAATGTGTGCAGTTCTGGAATCTACTGGAGAGGGTGCAGAGGAGATTTACCAGGATGTTGCTTGGGCTGGAGAGTGTCAGATAAGAGAGATTTGGACAGACTGGGGTTGTTTTCCTCAGAGCAGAGGAGATTGAGAGGGGACATGATTGAGATTTATAGAATTATGAGGGACATAGGGTAGATAGGAAGCAAGTTTTCCCCTCGACGAAGGGATCATTGACCAGAGGGTGTAAATTTTAAGGCAATTTAAGGAGGTTTAGAGAAGATGATATGAGGAGAAACCATTTCATCCAGAAGATGGTGGGTATCTAGAACTCACTGCCTTTAAGGGCGGTGGAGGCAGAAACACTCAGAACGTTTGAGATGTTTAGTTGTACACTTACAATAGCCAGGCATACAAGGCTATGGGCCAACTGCTAGGAAATAAAAGTAGAATGGTTAGGTGGTATTTTCTTACCAGCATAGATGTGATGGGCCAAAGGGCCTTTTTGTGTGCAGTAGGTCTCGATGACTCTATGATAAAGATTTGTTTCTTAACCATTTTTTAAAAATTAACTCATTTCCATTTTCTTCGAAGGTCTAAGCCCTCTTCTAGTCTGTCAAATTTGGAATTGGAAATACTTTATCTGTGGCACCTCTTATTACCTCCTAATAGTTCATTATTCCCACACTTTAGAATTGATTTCCTTGAAATATGTCGAAGTTGCTTCTTAGAAACTGGGCCATGCTAGCAGCTCTTTAAAAAAACACCACCAGATAAATGCAAAAACAGTCATACACTCTGAAGTTCAAGAGGATCCATGGTGTTAGAGGCAACATGTTGGGATGGATAGAAGTTTGGCTGTCTGGCAGAAAGCAGAGAGTGGGAATAAAAAGTGGCAGCTGGTTACAAGTGGTATTCCACAAGGCTTAGTGTTGGGACCACAACTTTTCACTTTATACACTAATGATCTGGATGAAGGAACTGAGCACATTCTGGCTACGTTTGCAGATGATACAGAGATAAGTAGAGGGACAGGTAGCATTGAAGAGGCGGGGAGGCTGCAGAAGGATTTAGATAGGTTAGGAGAGTGGCAGATAGGAAAGTATGAATGTACTTTGGTAGGAAAAATAGAGGCATGGACTATTTACTAAATAGGAAGAAAATTCACAAATATGAATTACAAAGCAAGTAGGGAGCTCTCATCCAGGATTCTCTCAAGGAAAATGTGCAGATTGGGTCAGTAGTTAGGAAGGCAAATACAATGATTGCATTTATTCAAAGAGGACTTGAATATAAAAGCAGGCATGTACTTCTGAGGCTCTATAAGGCTCTGGTCAGACCACATTTGGAGTACTATGCACAGGATAGGGCCCCATATCTTAGGAATGTTCTCTAGGATAGTCCCAGGAATGAAAAGCTTAGCGTATGAGGAGCATTTGAGGACTCTGGGTTTATACTCTATGGAGTTTAGAAGGACTTTTTAGGGGTGGGGGGCGGAATATCTGATTGTAACATACAGAGTACTGAATACCTGGGAAAAGTAGATGCTGGGAAGATATTTCCATTGGTAGGAGAGACTAGGACCGGAGGGCATAGCCTTAGAGTAAAGGGAAGACATTTTAGAACGGAGATAAAGAGATACTACTTCAGCCATAGAATGGTAGGTCTATGGATTTCATTGCCATAGAAGGCTATGGCCACCAGATCATTGAGTGTATTTAAGACTGAGATAGATAGGTTCTTGAGTATCAAGTGGCTCAAAGGTTCTGGGGAGAAAGGATGAGAATGGGGTTGAGAAACTTATTGGCTATGATTGAATGGCAGAGCAGACTCTATGGGCTGAGTGGCCTAATTTCTGCTCCTATCTCTTATGGTCTAGCACTCAAGACAATTACAATAGACAATAACTAATGACAAAGTCAATGGCAAACACCTGAATGAATTAAAAAGAAAATGTTCCTCTGAGGTTTCTTTTCTTTGTCACTCATCCTTCACCACCCCCATCAACCCCAAACCTATTCTCCCTCTTGTCACTCAATGCAAGAAGTCAAAACAGGCATCCATCAGCTTGTTACGTGGCCTAATCCAATAATGTCATGTCATTTCTAATTGTGGCCTGAGCTGCAGTTTCACTATCTGTGTTCCATAAACTGTGTCCGTTATAGATACACATTTGTCCGACTCAGCCTTGAAAGTAGCCATTCATTCAGTCTCTGGGATGGCGAATTAAAGATTAACAGCTGGGAGAGAAATAAAAATACTCTTCATCTCCATCTTAGATGGAAAATTATTTTGAAAATGTCCCATCATTCTGGATTTCCCTGATCAGAGGTAACTCCATTGGCACCTGTCCTGTCAAGGACCTTTAGAATCTTGTTTCAATAAGATCCTCTCTCATTTTTCTTTTTTGTGATAAGTGTAGGCCTAACTTGCTTATCCTGTCTTCATAAAATAACACCCTCATCCCATGAATGAACTGAGTGAACCTTGTTCTGAACTACTTGGTGTAAGTATCAGCAGGTGATCAGGATTCAAGTCTCACCTGATCCACAGGTGTGTCACAGCGTATTCGAACAACTTGATTAAAATGATTTATTCCCCCTTCAATAAGGAGCCAAAATTTGTACACAGTGCTCCAGGTACAGTTTCACAAATGCCCTGTATGGCTGTAGCAAGTGCTCCCTACTCTAAAACAGTATATCTTTAGCAATGCAGGCCAATTTTGCATTTTCATTGCATGATTAGCATGCAACATTTTCTGAATCTTTTATGAGGATACTTAAATAATTCTATACCACAGTGTTCTATAATCTCCCTACATTTTAAAAATACTGTGTTTTAAAATTTTTCTCAGCCAAGTGGATAAATTCCTGTTTTCCTACATTATAGTTCATCTGTCAAAATTTTGTCTCACTCATTGAACCTATTTATACCCCTTTGCAGATGTTTTGAGACCATCCTCCCTGCCTTTCTACCTATCTTTATCACCAGCCTTAGCTGCAGTGGACTCAAGCCTTCACCCAAGTAATTAATATAGACTGTAAATAACTGAGGCCCAGCACCGATCCCTATGTCACTTCACTCTCCATTTTCCAACATGAAAATTACCCATTTATCCCTCATGCTATTACCCCCAAAGCCATTAGCTCTTCTTTAATTGGTAACTTTAATAGTAATAGCCACCAAAGACCCTGAGGACACTTTCGTTAGAGAAAGACCACTGGTGGTGAGTTTAACCTGAAGGTCACCAGGCAAGTTTGAGAAAGCAGGACCTTTGTGATGGGCTTGGGTGGTGTGGGAATTAAACCTATGCTGTTAGTATTACTCTGCATCGCAAGCCAGCTCTCTAACCAACTGAGCTAGCTGACTCCTGAGGGCTAAGTACCCTTGCGCACCTTAACTCGTGCCTTTATAACTTGATTAAACCTTGGGACTAAGGTACTAATAATTTGGCAATGGATATGAGGAATGAACAAGTGGCTAAGATATTTGGAGGAGAAGGGAGGTAGGAGTCCTGAATGAAGAACAATGTCCATACTTCAGTAGCCAGCAGCTTTTCTGGGGGAGGTGAATAACTCCTGGAGACTCCCAGAGGATCTGGAAGTGCAGTAGGCGGGCACCTGCAACTCAACTGCAGTGAAAGACTTCAAATGGAACTGAACTGGGGCATGAGTGTTGTGGAGTGGTGAGAAACTTCAAATCCATAAAGATCCAGCTTTCCCATAAATCCCTAGGATTTCTCTGCTCTCTGGTTAGTTTTTCTTATTGTATAGAGAATGAGGGTAGGCCTATTGGTTAAACTTAAAGCTGAAATAACCCATTCAATACTTTAAGCATGCTTTACCATTAAATGTGATTTATTGCTGATTTTTGATCTCAACTCCTACATATTTCTAGATCCCTTCATTTAGATATTATCCTAAAATTTATTAATCCTTGTACTGAATATTTTCAAAGACTGAGCATGTACTGCCATTTTGAATCGAGAATTACATAGATTCGCAATATTTTGAGGAAATTTCTCCTCTTAAATAGCTGACCCCTTGTTCTGGATTCCTAGACAGGGAAACCATTCGTACAGCTTCCATTCTGTCAAACTACTTAAACTGTGTTTTATTGAGACCATCTCTTGTTTTAAATTCGAGGACAAAATAAGCTCACTCTACTCATTGACTCCTTGGATGAGGGAATTGTTCAATCTGTTGAACCAGTGATACATTCCTTCCATGGCTAATATATTGAGGAATGCTTTAAGCATCTAGGATGAAGTCCCTGGTAGGAGGACAGTTCAGAATCTTGGAGTAAGATGTATCATTCAAGTTCTCATCTTTGTAATGATGTGTATCATATTGGTATAGCTTGTAATTCTCATGTTGAATAAATTGCAGCTTGTTTTCCTTGACCACATCAGATCTAGTGGATTCTACAGCTCCCTACCCTAAGGAGATGATGGCAGCTAACCTACTGCCCATATAATAATAATTTGCTTTCCTAGTTGTTGCCATGCTTTCCAAAATGGAAATTCCACATTATCTCTCTACCCTGTTAGTACCGACTTGCTGCTTAAATCTTTTGTTAGCGTCTTTGCTCTCTGCATGATTCACTTTCCTATCTAAATTTGTAACATCAGCAGACTTGGATTAATTTGCACTCAGTCACCTTGTCTAGGCAATTGAGATAGTGTTAATTGCTGAGGCCCAAGTACTGACCCTTCTTCGGAGCCCAACAGTTATTGTTTGCTAACACAAAACTGAACTGATTACTCCTACTTTCTCTTTAATCAATCTTTAACTTATCTGTATATGTTAGCTGTCAGAGAGAGGAGTCACTAGACTTGAAACGTTAACTATGCTTTCTTCCCATAGAGCTGCTGATTCTTTTTGAGTTTCTCCAGCAATTTCCAGTTTTGTTGCTGGATATATTATCTATATTCTTTTGAGCTCTAACTCTGTCTAATGACCTCTTGAAATTATTGAAATTATAGTTTCTGAAAACCCACCCACACAACATCTGATTTCCTCTTTTCCATCGTAGTGGATGCATCCGAAAAAAACTCATAACCAAATTATCAAACATTAGTTCCCTTTCATAAATGTATGCTGGCTCTGCCGAATCAATTTGAGATTCTCCGACTACTCTCTTACCCTGACTAATGGGTCTAGCATTTTCCCAATTTGGTGGATATTTTGCTGTATTCTCTCTCTCGTTCTTTATTGAGTTGTGAAGATGTTAACTCTAATTTCAAAGTATCTGTTAAAGAAGTTTGGGAATTCTGAGGGTCAAAACCCAGTATCTGATTAAATAACTCTTGAATCTGAGGATGCAACCCATCAGGTTCAGGGGATTTTAACAAAAACAATCCAAAGTTCTGAAGAGTCACTGTACTCAAAACATTAACTCAGCTTTCTCTGCTTTCTCTGCACAGATGCTACCAGGCTTGCTGATTTTTGCAGCAATTTTGTTTTTGCCTTGAATTTTAAGGCCTGTTAATTTATCCTGTGCTTTTATTGTACTGATAAGTTTCCTAAATTCAGGTGCCAGAACTGGGATCACTGTTTTCTTTACTGAATTTCACCTGCAAATGCTGCAACACAGGCAGTCTTCAAAACTGCTGAATGCTTTATATACAGTGTAACTAGCCACAGTTGTGTAGCATACTTTACTGGATTAGTAAAAGGCTCATTGTCACTATAATTTATCTCTGTTACTTGAAATGCAGGCAGTGGCTGCATTTACAATACACTCAAGAAATCTTTTATGGAGAGGAATTCATTAGGTTCCTTGTTTTGGTATAATGTTGCTTAATTAGGTCTCTTGAAATGACATGGAAGTCCCTTACCACCTACACTGCTGTAGAGCACAGGAAATCCATAGTATTTGCAGATACTTCAACTCTTACACACAGTGCATCTTGTTTGGCCCCATGTATATTCAGTCTCTCAGTTCTTTCGTATGATTGTTAATTCCAGTTTTCAGCCATTGGTGGGCAGCACATAGACTGGACCATTTAACTGGACATGACAATTTGAATATGTATTTCTTTTTAAATATGCATTGAATGATAAAATATCATTTTGAAATTAAGCAAGCAAGTCACTAATGAATAACAAATCTATTCTTAGGAGTTGTGTGTGTTTCTCTTCAGTAGCAGAGAACTCTTATTCACATCTGGTTTTAAAATAGTGCTTCAATTTGTGTATTACTTTGTGGCACAGTTTCAGCATTTAAAATGTTTACTGTAAGTTTTAAGTTAAATGTAGCTGTGAAAAAGCTATTCAATGTTTAAACTTATAGGAAGGGCAATGTTGGCAGCAGTGACCTTTTGGTTGAAGCAAAATGTCTGGATTAATTTCCCCATAAACTCACTTAAGTGGGTTAAAGTGTGCTGGAGATGATTTAATTTTGGTTTAAAAAGATAACTTGTATTCCACGTGAAAAGAAGGTGGATGTTTGAAGCCAGCACATTCAGTGCTAGTTTCTTTTATTAACTCCTCCATTTCACCCAAGAAGATCTTTAGATCTGAAGAGGAACTGAGGGAAACAGACGGTTATTAAGGCTGCCCTTATCCAGGCAAGTGGGGAGTATTCCATCACCCTCATTGTGCCTTGTAGATAGCAGACAGGCTTTGAAGAGATAAAAGTGAATTATACGCTACAAAATTCCTAGTCTCGACCCTGCCATTGTAGCTATGGTATTTATATGACTGTTTCAAGTCCATTTCAAGTTTCACGGTAACCCCCATGATGATGTTAGTAGGGGAATCGGATGGTTAGATTTTCTTTTATAGGCAATGTTCATTGTTGGTTCTTGTGTGATGCTAAAGTCACCTGTCTCTTGTCAGCCCGAGTTTGATCTTGCCAGAATTGCTGTATTTGGGCATGGTCTGCTTCAGTATCTGAGGTGTCATGAATAGTGTTGAACATTGCAAGGTTCAGTGAATATCCCTATTTCCAAACTTAAGATGGGGGTGAGGTCATTGATGAAGCACCTGAAGATGGTTAAGTCTAGGGCACTATCCAGAGCAGTTCTGAAGTTGAGATGAGTTGAGATCTCCAACAACCACAGCCATGTATGACAATTGGAGAGTATTTCTCCTGATTGCCAATGACTCCAGCTTTGTTAGGTTTCTTGATGTCATATTTGGTCAATGGCAGTCACACTTATTTCACCAATGGAGTTCAATACTTTTGTCCATGTTTGGATCAAGCTGCAATGAGGCCAGGAAATGAGTGACCCTGGCAGAACCAAAACTGAGCATCAGTGTGCAGGTTATTGCTGAGCAAGTGCTGCTGGATAGTATTTTTGACAATCCCTTCCACCACACTGATGACCCACAGTAAGCTGACAGGATGTTTTTTGGCCAGGTAGGATTTGGTCTACTTTTTGTGGACTGGCCACACTAGGTGATTTTCAACATTGTTGGATAGAAGCCAGTGTAATAATTGTACTGGAACAGCTTGTCTAGGGACATGGCTACTTCTGGAATATTTTTTTCAGTAAAATTGCTGGAGTGTTGGCAAGGTCTCTAGTCTTTGCTGAGTCCAGCATCTTCAGGTATCTGTTGATGTCATGTGAAATGCATCAATAGGCTGAAAACCAGCAACTGTTATGTGAGCAGCGTCAGGCGGAGCATGTTACAACTGTGATGGGAATAATGTACTGATTATCCAGCTCCATTGCGCAACAAAACACACTTTAGTGTACATTTGTTGCTTCATTTTCCAAAATGAATAACTGCTATTTTGTACAACAATCAAAAATAAATTTCAAATTAAATTTCATGATGACCAACGCGTATAGTTATCATGTGTGCTTATTTGTTAGTGATGCAACTTGCATGAACAAATGTCTGTCTAATTTGGCAGTCAAGCTTGACAAAGTACAGTTAACAGCCACATTGTCCTGACATCTAACTCCTAAAATCTTGATGTCAGTTACTGACAGATGCACTAAACTACCAGTCCAGTCTGAGGTATTAAAGGATGTATCCGTATATTGATGGTAAAGGTCTCTTTGGATGGAGGAGAGAATGCTTAACTATTTTGGAAGTGTCTCCGGCCACTTGGGTTTAATTACGGAGAAATATAAATAAAATAATACAAGTTATCACTATTGAATGCTATCTCAGCCATTCTGCTGCCTAAAATATTATGCTGAAATGATTTGCTGTGAATTTTCTACCTTAGTCCACCTTGGTTAGTGATCCCCCTTAAACGTACCAGTATCTTTGGTCATCACTAGTAGCAGGCAGATTGAATTTTGCGCTGGGTTCCTATCTTGCTTTTGGAGTATATGCCACTTGGCACTTTTTTTGTCCTCTTCCTGCTTGAATCTAATTTTAAACATATCTTGTTTAAAGTGTAAATTGGTGATGAGGCAGTGAGTATGATAGGCTACCTGGAGCCTTGATGAGGGACAGGATCAGCCATGACCTCATTAACCAATGAGACTTGAGTATTTAGAACAAAACAGGAATAATGGAGATGGAAGATTAAATAAGAGTCTGATCACTAACAGAAAAAGAATCCAAGAAGGGAAGGAAAGATTGAGAGAACAAAGATAGGAAAGTAAGAAAATATGATAAATTTGAAGTTCTTAAAAACTTCTAGCTATTTTTCATTTACCAGATTGATACTAAATTGTTTAAAATACTCCTTTCTGGCCTGAATGGTTTTAATATTACATGATCAACTAAATAAAGAGGATGCTCATGCTGTTACCTCATTCATATGGTGAAATGTCCAATTAATATGAAAATTGAGGAAAAAAGTTAAGAAAACAGGTTAAGGGAGAGATAACATTTGTGTTAACTGAGCAGTGTGAATTGATGAGCAGGTTCTGGAGGTTTGCCTCACACAATCTATCCCTTCATCCCTTGATTTTACTGCTTGATTTGCACACATTGCTAATAGCATGAAATGGATAAAAATTTGTAGCACAGGAAGAGGCTATTTAACCCGTCATACATCTGTACCTGCCATAAACAGTCATTCTAATCTCACTTCCCAGCTCCTGGTCTGAGGCCTTGGAGATGATGGCACCATAAGTGCATGTCCTAAGTATTTATGTAAATGTGAAAAAAAAATTTTCTTGCAGGAAGAATAAATTAGACTCTTACCGTACTCTGAGCGAGAGAATTACAGCTAAATTTCCCATTTATCTTTTCACTAATCCTATTAAATGTACGTCCGCAGTTATTGATCACACTATCAAAGGATTGGGTCTTTCCAATTCACACACAGTGCATATTGCTAACATTCTGGTGTTCTGAAAAGACGTAGCCTTACGAGGACTCAGAATAAATAGCATGTGCAGCCACATAATAATATGGTAATTCACTGTGCAACACTAAAACATCTCTTCAGACCAAAAAGAAAGGTAATTTAAACAGTTAGTATCATTCTGGCAAATGATAATTCTTTAGAAATTTCAACTAAATTTATGATTTTATTTCCAGCTTGTATCTCCTGGTTTTGTACCCTTTGAACCAATCTTTCTTTATATCTTTTAGATTCTCTTTCTGTAACTGTTCTGAAATGTCATATGTTATAAAGACAGATTTTCTGTATATTGCTGAACTACTGTTTTTCTAATGCACTTTGTACAATATTTTACTCCAAATCTATTGTTTGAAGTAAAATATTGTACAAAGCAGTTTGGAAACACATTGTGAGAGATCTCTTTGATGAATGATACTTAGAAAGGAGCTTGTGACTTTGTCAACAAATGATGATGCTGAGGGCACCATTGCTATTTATCTTCCACATGGGGGAGCTCTACAGAAAATGTCTCATACCTGGGGATCTTTAGCTAATATTATACTGTGGTAACAAATAGGAATGGCAGATATATGTTGAAAGACTTAATTTGGAGATATCTCTTTTTGTAATATTGAGAGATTGGGATTCAACTAACTGACTTTATTGTATTCCTGGGAATTTTGAATCTCTTTCAAATGTCCAACTGGCATTTTGATGAAGGAAGACTAGCTAGATTCACTGAGTTCTGACAGTTAAAAATCAATGCTCGAGTGCTTTTCAATATAGTTCATGTGCCTTATTCTGTGTTACCTTTGCAGACTTATGTAGCTAACATTCTTATAGCAGTGAACCCGTACTTTGACATACCGAAATTGTACTCATCGGACTCCATTAAGAAGTACAAAGGAAAGTCCTTGGGCACTCTGCCACCACATGTCTATGCTATTGGTGAGTAATTTGATAATGCCTGGTCACACATTAGCATTGAAACTTATCGTTTGTGCAATATGCTAAGATAAGTTTTCTCCTTCAACTTTTTATGCGATATGCTCAGAGTTTTGAAGAGTAATGGAGTATTACATAATGCAAAAAGATGCACTATGTTTGCAGTACAACATTATCTGGCCACCATATGTTAAATTCTTTGAGATGAAGGAATGTGAAACCTTAGCTTTGTATCCGTCTCTGTAATTGAAAGATGATTTTGGGATTAACGCTGCGCTCATTCGTTCTCTCTGTTTGCTCCTTTAATGATGCAGTTAAGGCCAGGAGGTTACAATACAATATAATACAATATGATTCATGGCATGTGCTGGAGCCCCTCAATATATTATTACCTCCGTAAAATATCAGCCCTTTAAAAATAATAAGTTAAATATTCTTGTACAGTGTTTGACATAGTGTATGGTCGGTCCAAACATTGCTGAATTACAAATCAGCTGTACCACAAAACAAATCTGTTAGAGAACTAACTTCTTTGCAGCTGAAAGGGTTCAAGTTACATTCTATTTTGCCAAGAAATTTGTTTTTGGTTGAGTCTTGAAAATGAGACTTTAAATCATGTTTCAGAAAATGGTTTATTATTCTTCATGAATTTTGCACAACTCAAATTTTTTTTGTTTTATCTGATGGAAATAATTCATTGAAATGTGATATTCTTGCAGAAATTGGTAACCTTTTATGATGAGGTGATACTCCTGTCTTTAACTCTCTGTTTAATCCCAACTCTTAGCTGACAAAGCTTACCGTGATATGAAGGTGCATAAACTAAGCCAGTCCATTATTGTATCAGGGGAATCGGGTGCTGGCAAAACAGAAAATACCAAGTTTGTTCTTCGGTATGTATAAATCTCTCATGCCATGCTCTCCCTTTCACCACGGAGCACTCTTTTGACACCCCCCTCTACCCCACCCCCTGCCATGCTTGTCCTCATCCACACTGCTGCCCACACTCAGTCTCATGGAGCATGTCCCCATCCCATCTCTATTTCTTGCGATGAATATCTCATTTGAGTTAGTTGTGGTACTGTATGTGGAGTTAGCAGAATATTCGCAGGAACTATCTGCCCCTTTTTCGGTTCCTGATGTTAACCCAGATATTGCAAGGAAGCACTCGATTACTTTATTCCTGGTTCCATTCTGCAGGTACTTGACAGAATCATATGGAACAGGCCAGGACATCGATGAAAGGATTGTAGAAGGTACACAATTCCTATGAAATGTCAACTTGAGTGCATGCAATCGAAAAGTAACAAAGACCCGCCTATTACCCTTTTAATGAAAAGCAAGGAGTAATGAGTTTGGAAGGTGATTAAAGTGCCTGAAGTGGGTTGTTGTGTTTATTTATGCCATCGATATCAACACTTTCTGGGCAAAACCACAGACGCAAAAAGGGAAATTTTAAGTAATCCACCCAAAATTCCTGGAGATGTTTTAGTCTCCTCCAAAATTCCATTTGTGTAATTCAGGCCCTGCTCACAAAACGGCCATCACCCCGAGGTTGAAATTGTACAGTTTGGACAATTGGCTTGACTGAGGATGGCCATTAACAGGTTGCACTATCTTTCTGAGGTGCATGGGCAACAAAGGGAGAGCATGGGCAGAAGAAAAATAATTTACCGTGAAACTGACTCGTGTACACCAATGAAAAAGATGTCAAAAATGGTTTCCTTATCCCATCCTGGGCTGCATGGTCTTCTCTGCTGTATCAATCTTTAACTCTACAAAGTGGAGAAACTCATTTTAAATGTTTATTTCCAAAACAGCTAATCCCTTACTTGAGGCTTTTGGAAATGCCAAAACTGTACGAAATAACAATAGTAGCCGATTTGGAAAATTTGTAGAAATTCATTTCAACGAGAAGGTACCTTTAAACAATTTTTTAAAAATGTTTCCAGTTGTGACATGGCACTCCCATCCCCAAACTATCTCCTTGTCTTTTTGTTTCCTTCCCCCATGCAGAATGCTGTCGTTGGAGGTTTTGTATCTCATTACCTTTTGGAAAAATCCCGAATCTGTACGCAAAGCACAGAAGAAAGAAATTACCATATCTTTTATAGGCTGTGCGCAGGTGCTCCTGAAGAGATTAGGCAAAAGTTTCACTTGACCTCCCCTGATAACTTCCGGGTGAGTTCTATGCCATAGGGCTGTACTTCACTATCTTCTTTCTCTCCCTGGATCTTCCTCGTCCTTGTTTTTTTTCTGTCTGTCTCTTTCTCTGCTGTTCTCTTGCTGTGTCTCTCTCTTCCATTTCCTCTTAAGTCCATGTTCTTTTGCACTTTCCCTCTTATTTCCTTGTGTTCCCTTTGGGATTCTGCTCCTTCACCTTTCTGATGATTGCTGACATACTGATACTGGGTGCACAGCTGCTAATTGCTATGCCCTGGTGTCTCTTTCTCGGTGCTGAAGTCTGGCAAACCCTTAAATGTTAACTTTGGTACTTTGTGCCTTCTCCTGTTTAATTCATTGGTGCTACTTTGTGCAAGATTCCAGAGGCTAGGAGTGTGGGTGGCAACTTGATTCGGTCTTTGTGTTCTGATGTTTGGTTGAATTGCAGAAGTATAGGAATGATTCAAAATTGGAAAAACAAACATTATATTCTACAGATTATTGATCAAGTTAATTATTCTATAACGTGCATATCCTCTGCCTAAACAAAATGGGACTGTCATGAAAAGAATGGTAGGAGGCAGTTTTCTGAATTTGCAAAGATCCTGCAAAAATGCTATCCCGTATTCCCAATTCCACCGTATTTGCTCCCAGGAGGGCCAGTTCCACCACAGAACACATCAGGTGACCTCCTTCTTTAAAGATTGTAATTTCTCCTCCAACGCATATCCACTTCCCGCATTTCCACTTCCCGCATTTCCGCCCTCGAACCCCACCCCTCCAACCGCAACAAGGACAGAACTCCCCCGGTCCTCACCATCCACCCCAGCAACCTCTGCATAAACTGCATCATCCACCGACATTTCTGCCACCTACAAATGCACCCCACAACCAGGGTTTTATTTCCATCCCCACCCCCATCTACTTTCTGCAAAGATTGTTCCCTCCGTGACTACCTGATCAGGTCCACGCCTCCCAACAACCCACCCTCACATCCTGGCACCTTCCCCTGCCACTGCAGGAATTGCACACCTCTCTTTCACGCCCCCCCAACCTCCATCCAAGGCCCCAAAGGAGCCTTCCACATCCATCAAAGTTTCACCTGCACTTGCACCAATGTCATTTACTGTATCCGTTGCTCCCAATACAGCCCCCTTTACATTGGGGAGACTGGACACCTTCTCGCAGAGCGCTTTAGGGAACATCTCTGGGACACCCGCACCAATCAACCCCACTGCCCTGTGGCCGAACATTTCAGCTCCCCCTCCCACTCTGCCGAGTATATGCAGGTCCTGGACCTCCTGCACCGCCACTCTCTCGCCATCTGATGCCTGGAGGAAGAACGCTTCATCTTCCACCTCAGAACGCTTCAACCCCAGGGCATCATCGTGGACTTCACCAGTTTCCTCATTTCCTCTCCTCCCACCTTACTCCAGTTCCAAACCTCCACCTCAGCACCATCCTCATGACCTGTCCCACTTGTCAATGTTCCTTACCATCCATCCGCTCCACCCTGCTCTCCGATCTATCACTTTTACACCCACTTCCATCTACCTATTGCACACTCAACTACCTTCTCCCCAGCCCCACCGTCTCCCATTTATCTCTCCAACACCGTTGCCACCCCCCCGCCAAGGACTCCTGCACAAAACATCGATTTCTTTTTCCTGCTTCTCGGATGCTACCTGACCTACTGTGCTTTTCCAGCACCACTCTAATCTTAAGTTTTGGATTTGAGTCTAGGAGGGTTTTTGTAATTTGTTGAATGTCATTTTGCTTGACATTAATTACTCTGGATCAAAGTTGCCAACCATTTGCATAATTACTTGTTACACTGCTGTTTATGGAACATGGAATGCTTCTCTGAAAATGCTTAAGATCAGTAGCATTAAATGTCAGCCATGATTTGGAGGTGCCCGTGTTAGACTGGGCTGGATAAAATCAGAAGTCACATGACTCTGTTATAATCCAAAAGGTTTATTTGAAATCAAGTTTTCTGAGCACTGACCCTTCATCAGGTGAAGTAGTAGCAACTCTCTGAAAGCTTGTGATTTCAAATAAACCTGTTGGACTATAACCTGGTGTCGTGTGACTTCTGATTTAAATGAGAGTTACATTTAAAGTGTGATTATCTGAAGGTTGTTTCCATGTGTTACTGGGGAAATGGTCTCCCCAAGGAACAAAGAAAAGTTCAGCACAGGAACAGGCCCTTCGGCCCTCCAAGCCTGCATCGATCCAGATCCTCTATCTAAATCTGTTGCCTATTTTCTCAGGATCAGTATCCCTCTGCTCTCTGCCCACTCATGTATCTGTCTAGACACATCTTAAATGATGCTATTGTGCCTGCCTCTACCACCTCCATTGGCAACATGTTCTAGGCATCCACCACCCTCTGCATAGAGTATGTGCCACGTACATCTCCCCCATAAACTTTTCCCCTCTCACTTTGAACTCGTGATCCCTAGTAATTGAGTCCCCCACTCTCTGAAAAAGCTTCTTGCTATTCACCCTGTCTATATATCTCATGATTTTGTAGACCTCAATCAGGTCCTAATGAAAATAATCCTAATCTACTCAACCTCTCTTCATAGCCAGTGCCCTACATACAGGCAACATCTTGGTGAACCCTCCCCTGCACTGCCTCCAAAGCATGCACATCCTTTTGGTAATGTGGCGACCAGAACTGTACACCGTATTCCAAACCAAAGTCTTATACAACTGCAACATGACCTGCCAACTCTTGTACTCAGTATTCCCAACCGTATCCCTCTTGACCACTCCTATTGACCTGAGTTGCCACCTTCAGAGTACAGTGGACCTAAACACCCAGATCTCTCTGTACATCAATTTTCCCCAGGACCTTTCCATTTACTGTATAGCTAGCTCTTAAATTGTATCTTGCAAATGCATCATCTCACATTTGCCCGGATTGAATTCAATCAACCATTTCTCTGCCCAATTCTTCTATCGATCTCCTGCTGTATTCTCTGACAGTCCCCTTCACTATCTGCTACTCCACCAATCTTAGTGTCATCTGTAAACTTGCTAATCAGACCACCTATACCTTCCTCCAAATCATGAATGTATATCACAAGTAGTAGTGGTCCTAACACAGACCCCTGTGGAACACCACTGGTCACAGTTCTCCATTTTGAGAAACTCCCTTACATTACTACTGTCTCTGTCCTGTTGCCCAGCCAGTTCTTTGTCCATCTAGCTAGTACACTCTGGACCCCATGTGACTTCACTTTCTCCATTAGCCTGTCATGGGCAACCTTATCAAACGCCTTACTAAAGTCCATGTATATGACACCTACAGTCCTTCCCTCAATCAACTTTGTTACTTCCTCAAAGAAGTTGATGAGACACGACCTTCCCTGCACAAAACCATGTTGCCTATCACTGATAAGCCCATTTTCTCCCAAATGGAAATAGATCCTACCCCTCAGTATCTTCTCCAGCAGCTTCCCTACCACTGACATCAGGCTCTCCGGTCTATAATTACCCGGATTATCCCTACTACCTTTAAACAAGAGCAACTCTTCAGTCCTCCTGGACCTCACCCCTGTTCAAGGATGCTGCAAGATATCTATTAAGGCCCCAGCTATTTCCTCTCCCACTTCCCTTAGTAACCTGGGATAGATCCCATTCACACCTGGGGACTTGTCCACCTTAATACCTTTTAGAATATCCAACACTTCCTCCCTCCTTGTGTCGACATGAGATTAATCAAACATCTATCCCTAACCTCAACATCTGTCATGTCCCCCTCCTTGGTGAATACCAATGCAAAGTACTTGTTAAGAATCTCACTGATTTTCTGTGACTCCACACATAACCTTCCTCCTTTGTCCTTGAGTGGGCCAACCCTTTCTCTAGTTACCCTCTTGCTCCTTACATATGAATAAAAGACTTTGGGATTTTCCTTTATTCTGTTTGCTAAAGATATTTCATGACACCTTTTATCCCTCTTAGTTCCTAGTTTCAGATTGGTCCTATTATTACCAACATTCTTCTAAAACTTTGTCTTCAGTCACCTAGACCTTATGTATGCTTCCTTTTTCTTCTTAGCTAGTTTCACAATTTCACCTGTCATCCATGGTTCCCTAACCTTGCCAATTCTGTCCCTCATTTTCATAGGAACATGTCTCTCCTGCATTCTAATCAATGTCACTTTAAAAGCCTCCCACATATCAAATGTGGATTTACCAACAAATAGCTGCTCCTAATCCACGTTCCTCCGCTCCTGCCGAATTTTGCTATAGTTAGCCTTCCCCCAATTTAGCACTCTTCTTTTAGGACCACTCTCGTCTTTGTCCATGAGTGTTCTAAAGAATTGTGACCACTCCTCCCAAAGTAATCCCCTACTGAAACTTCAGCCACCTGGTCGGGCTCATTCCCCAACACCAGATCCAGTATGGCCCCTTACCAAGTAAAATACTTTGCTGTACCAGTCACCTTGAATTACATTAGCTGGTGTGGGGTCCATAGAGGGATTCAATTCAAATTATTGTTTGAAGGCTTGACCCTTTGAGTCAAATCACCTGACATTTCATGGAAGTCCTTGGAAGGAATGACTACTTGATGCCAAGTGGTTAATGACTAATGCTGACCAGAAAGCACTTAGAGATTCATCTCTGTCCCCAGATTAGTTAAAAGTATGAACTTCATCAGGTGCAAGCTTAAAACAGATGCTACTTCATCACCCTGAGGGGGACTGTATGATAGCTCACATTCTTATAGAACAATTGAAGCAGTGAAATGTGCCCAGATACTTCATTGTGGTGTTATCACACAACTGTTGACATCAATTATTTATCCTAAATACAAGCCTTTTAGATATGACAAAAGGTGGGCTTCCTTGGAGCATTGCCTTATCTATATATCTATCCTATTTTAAGGTGTTTAATTATGCAGGAGTTAAATATCTTGCACTGTAGTTATGGTGTTCTTTTATGAAGCTAGTGTTTTTAGGTGGCCTCCAAATAATTTGCAAATTTTATTGAATAAAATTATTTGATTGTGTTTTTCTTGACAGTAATTCCTTGTTTACCTCCAGTAAAGTATTATGGAAAGGGCATATCAGCCTTTGAAGCATTTCAGTTCTATAATGTTGACTGTAACAACTAATTTACATTTTCATGAATGTCTTTAATGCTCTTAAGAATCATAGTGGTACTGGTAAGATATGATTGGGTATCATAGGTTACGAATGATCCACTTCTGTCAATTAAACCTGTCTGTAAAAGCAGAAAAAGTGTTTGCTTTCAAACTTCACGCCAACATTCCCCCAGCTCCCCAAACAAAAGGAAACAGTCATTGTTGGTGATGGGTGAACTGTGATACTGTGAACTGAAGTGTGATTTCTTTTGAGACAAGTTGGGTGATTAGCACTAGAGGGCAGTGTTGGGACAGGTTCTGCAAACCAGCTTCCCTCCAGTTGCTGTAGTTTTAATTGTGACTGATTCAGAAGATGAACAGTTTCCCTGTGGGTGTAGGATTGGTCCGTTCTTTGAGCTTCTCGTACACTAGTTCATTTGTAAATATTGCAGCTTTTCCAAGCTTTCGGAGTTAGGCAAGATCTTCAGTTTGATGCCCTGTTCTGAAAATATCAGACCATCCTGTGTCTTGCCCTGAATAGATATTTGATTCAATCTGAAGAGTCAATTCTATTTCTAAAAGATTTAAAATAAAATCTGTCCCAACTTTTAATCTCTCGTTATTGATCAGCATGCTGCATTTACTTGGCTATAATTATGATGGGTAAAAACTGGCTTATTCTTCCATTCTAAACTTAAAGGAAATTACAAAATTTAGGGAATGCTGGAATATATATATATATATATATATAAGTGCCAAAATTGTTGTCTTCATGATGTACAGCCCCAGCTATTTTCTCTTCTGGTTTTGAATTTTCAATATTCATGTTGTGAAATTGTCCAGCAGGGTAAAGGATTACAGAGCTCATTGGAAAATTAGGCCTCTCTGTTCAGATCTTTTCCAGAAACCCAGAGAGTGCAGCTGTTCACAGAGTAAGCACTTGAGTTCAGAGTATCACATGTTTGATTTCCTTTAACATGGAAGGTGCTGCAGTTTCTTGATCAAGACACGCACCTTGTTCTGCCCTTAAGTATTTAGTGGCAGATGTCAAATTCACAGTCTATCTTCATTGATATCTCTTTGGAATAGTATGGCAACCACTCACCATGTTGATTGCAGAGATCAAAGTGAATTCTATTTGCCTAATTCTTGCAGATCCTACCTACCGTCACAGACTCCACCGTAGGTATATCTACATATCTGGTCTCTTGGACCCTAGCCTGCTTTGCTGCCTGTCTTTGTTACATCTGCATCAAGACAGGCTAGGCCTGGGCTTTTTTGCAGGTATTTGTTGTAACTGGAGCTAAATAAGAGATTTAGCAGTACATGTAAACCTCATTCATGCAGTAGGTGTGTAAGCTTTTAAGTCACTTTTTGTAAATGCATTGGGTATCATTTGCATTTAATGTTCTCCCCGAAGATAATCCGAAAGATTAGTGAGGTGCCTCTCCATCCAGGACTGAGGGGTAGCGCTCACTCCATCCTGAAAACAAAGTGGGGGAGCACCCTTGCTCAGTTCAAGTTCTAGAGTAGAAGTTGGAGAGAGGGAATGTGTTCTCTTATTCCATGCTGATAATGAATTGTTAAGTTTCCAATGTTTCTTTCAGATTTCCTCAAAGACTTTAATGAATAATTGTCAGATGTTCTCATTTTCTATATTATTGTCTAAGTGCCTTTTCAGTAATTATTGAGTTACAGATTTATTTGTTTGGTCATTTTCTAATTAGACTTGTTGCTTAATTGAACAAGTATTCATTTTGTGCAGTTAAGAGGGAAGTATCTGTGTGCACGATTAAATAGATATTTCATTGATGTAAAAGGACTTTTGTAGCTTTCCGCTTCTCAGTTTGGACCTCATTCACTTGCAGGTGAAAGTGCGATAACAGAGAGTGAAATGCAGTTTGGACTATCCATTACTTATAATCCTTTTTTTTAAATAAAGAATCACCATTTTTCCTCAGGTTACTGGAGATTCAAGGAATTAAACTCCTAAATATATGCTCTTAGTCTGGTACACATTAAGCCGTCCATTGACAAGTTTTGTAAAAGCATTTTCGTAAAAAGTGTGCATTTGTTTACCATAGACATGTCTATAGAGTCAGAGGTCTGCAGTACAGGAAATCATCCTTTTGTCCCTTGTAATCTGTGCTGGTCAAAACAATCGCCAAACTGTTTTAATTCCATTTTCCAACACTTGCTCCATCGCCTTGTATCCTTGAGGCATTGCAAACGCATATCGAAATATTTCTTAAATATTATGGGGGTTTTATGAGCAAGTGTTGGAAAATGGAATTAGAATAGTTTATTTTATAGCACAGATTTGAAGGGACAAAGGATGACTTCTTGTACCACCATTTACAGGCAGAGTGTGCCAGATTCATGCCACCTTCTGAGTGGAAAACCTTTTCCTCACGTCTCCTCTAAACTTCCTGCCTCTTAGCTGATATCTATCTGCATCACCACCTTGGTCATTGAACTGCCTAGCAAGGGGAAATGTTCTTTATTGTCTACTCTGGCTATGCCCTTTATTATTAAATACATCTCATTGATGCCCCCCCTCAATCTCCTTTTCTCCAAGGAACACAATTCCAGTCTGTTCAATCTCTGTTCTTAACAATTTTATTTTTGTTTGGTAAGGTTTCCAGCCTCCATTGCCTTCCCAGGCAGTGCATTCCAGATTTCCACCACCTACTGAGTGAAAACGTTATTTTCCAAATCCCCTCTGAATCTCCTGCCCCTTACCCTAAAACCTGTGCCATCTTGTAATTGACCCCTCAACCAAGGGGAACAGCTGTTTTCTCTTTACCCTGTCCATACCATTCATAATCTTATGCACCTCAATCACATTAACCTTCTCTGTCTTCTCTGCTCTAAGGAAAACAGTCCGAGCCTATCTGGTGTCTCCTTGTGTCTCAATTTCTCCATGCCAGGCAACATCCTGGTAAACCCCCTCTGATCCCTTTGAGTATCTCCAAGATCTCTCTGTTCCTCTAAGCTACACTGTGTCCTGCTATTCATTAAATACTCCCTCATCTTGTTGCTTCTTCCAAAGTGCATCACCTCGCACTTATCAGGTTTAAGTGCCATCTGATCAAGCCATCTATGTTGTCCTGTAACCTCCAACCATTTTATTCACTATTAGCCACTCTACAATCTTGGTGTCATCTGCAAATTTGCTTAACATCCCCCCCCCCCCCCCCCCATTTTTCATCTATATCATCTATGTAAATAACATACAGTAATGGTCCCAGTACTGATACTTGTGGTACAACACTGGACATCTGCCTCCCGGCACTCAAACAGCTTTCTACCACTACCCTTTTGTGTCCTATACTAAGCCAGTTTCTGATCCATCTCCCCAAGTTTCCCTCAACTTCATATGATTTAACCTTATCAATTCATCTGTTCCAGGGGATTTGCCCATTTTTAAACCTGACCGAGCCTCCAATACCTCCCCATTTCCTGTATGCACGTTCCTCATAATCCCTTCTCCTGAATTCTATAAATACTTTCTTTTCCAGAGTAAAGATCAAAGAGAAATCCCTTCCAATATCTTGCAGCTTCACATGTGGGACTTTGTCAAAAGCTTCGCTAAAATTTGTATAACCTACATAAATTGAACTTCCCTCATCCATACACTTGATCACATTTTCAAAACATTCCAGCAAATTTGTTAGGCATGACCTCCCTCTGACAAAGCCATGCTGACTGTCCCTAATTAACTCCTGCTTTTCCAAGTGGGTATTAATTCACTCCATCAGAATTTTCTCCAGTAGTTTCCCTAGCGCTGATGTGAGACTCACCAGTCTGTATTTTCCTGGTTCATCTCTGCTACACGTCTTGAGAAGTGGAACCACTTTAACCATCCTCCAGTCCTCTGGCATTTCCCCCTGAGGCAAGAGAGGAATTTAAAAATTTGTATTAGAGCCTCTGCAATTTTCTTGCTTCACCTCCCATAGCAACCTGGGATGCAATTGATCTGTTCCAGGGGATTTGCCCATTTTTAAGCCTGACCAAGCCTCCAATATCTCCCCATATCCTATATGCAAATTCCTAACAGTCCCTTCTCCTGAATTCTATACATACATTTTTTTCCTAGAGAAAAGATCAAAGAGAACACCTTTCCAATATCCTGCAGCTTCACACACCAGTCACCCTCATGGCCCTAATGGGTATTACCCTGTCCCTGGTTAACCTCTTACCTTTAATGTATTTATAAAATATGTTGGGATTCTCCCTAATCCTGCGAGCAAAGTATTTTTCATGCCCCCTTTTTGCTCTTCTAATTGCTTTCTTAAGTTCCATCCAGTACTTCCTGTATTCCTCTCTGGCTGCAGCTGAATTGTTCCCTTTGGTCTTGCTAAAAGCCCTATTCTTCAGAGAACCCTGGATAAGGAACTTATTGCTCCTACGTTTCCTTCTAAAGGGTACATGTTTGACCTGTACTCTTTCCCCAGCTCCTTTCTGAATGCCCCTCATTGCTCCACTGTAGATTACCCTCGAACTGTTCCCAGTGTACTGTGGCCAGATCCTGTTATATTTTAATAAAGTCTGCCTAGCCCCAATGCACAGCCATCTTTTACAGGCCATCTTTTTTTCTTGTCCAGAACAAAGTGGAACCGTACTGTGTTGTGGTTGCTTTCGCTACAACATTCCCCCAATGCCACATCGAACGCTTGGCTAGCTTCTTTCCCCAGAACCAGATCCAGCACTATGCCATCCTTTATTGAGCCTTCTATATATTGATACAAAAAACTCCCCTGGATACATTTCAAGAAATTCTCCTCCCCACACCCTCCAAAGCTCATAGCACTATGAGTATCCAAATTTATGTTGGGAAAATTGAAATCCTTTAGTATAATTACCAGACACCTATGCAAACTGTCTACATATTTGTTCCTCTCTTTTCCACTCCTAAATTGTACCAATAATGCCTCATTTGGGGACCTTTTCTAAAGTATTATCTCTCCTTATTGACACTTAATTAATAGTGCTACACCGCCACCCTTTTTACATCCTCTTCCGTCTCACCGAAAGATCCTACACCCTGGAGTGTTGAGTTACTAGTTTGGCCCTTCCCTCAACCATGTTTCTTGCAACAGTATCATACTTCCACGTGTCAATTCACACCATCAGTCTTACCTATTGCATTCCTAGCATTAAACACCATCCAGTCTTGTCGTCTTCTCTTGACACTGAAGATATGGATGTGCTGGTGTTGAACTGGAGTGGGCAAAACTTGAAGTCAAAAGACGCCAGGTGAAGTCAGTTCACTTGACAAAAGAAGCAGCACTCAATGCTTGTGATTTCAAATAAACCTTTTTGGACTATAACCTGGTGTCTTGTGACTTTTGAGCTTGACACTCAAGATAGCTGAACTCACTGTGACTCGCTTCCTTGATGTCTGTTTCATTGATATTCTGTGTTCCCTCCCTCTTCCAGACTGGTTTAAACTCTTCCCAACAGCACTAACAAACCTACCAGCAAGGATGTTGGTCCCAGTGTGGTTCAGGTGCAGACTGTCCCGTTTGTACATGTTCTAACTTCACCAGAAATGCTCCCAGTGATCCAGGAATCTAAAACCCTCCCTCTTGCACCAACTCTTGAGCCACACTTTCATCCAACTTACTTTCCTATTGCTAAACTTGCTAGCACGTTTAGCAATAGGAGTAATCTGGAGATTACAGCCACTGAAGTCCTTTTTAATCTCCTGAAGAGCTCCCTGAATTTTCATTACAAAACCCCATTCTTCTTCACTTTATCCATATCATTGGTATCAATATGTGTCATAACCTCCAACTCATGATGCTCCCCTTTTGGGATACCCTGCAGCCATTCAGTGATATCTCTGATTGTGGCACCAGGGTGACAAGACGTCATTCTGGGCTCCCGTCTTTGGCTGCGGAAATGCCTGTCTGCACCCCCCACCCCCACCCCACAGAATAAACAATTCCCTATCAGTATGGCTCTACCCTCCTCCACCTTCTCTTCCAATTCCACCCCCCCCTTACAGTCAAGCTGCTTGTGGTACCATATGTCTAGCCCTGTCTGCATGCCTCCGAGGTACCTTGTCAGCTTCCAAAATGGAATACAGTTAGTGAATGGGACCCCTATGGATTTCTGCACTATCTGCCTGCTCGCTCTTGGTTGTCTAGTGGTCACCCATTCCCTCCCTTCCTCTAGTCGCTGGAGCTGTGGTGTGACCACCTCTCCAAATGTGCTATCCATGTAACTCTTGGCATTTCGTGATAATTTTGCTACTTGTGTTTGAGGAATTAGTGGTCGAAATCAGAGCAGCCTCTGTGTTATTCTGCTGATGTTGCTCCAGAAATTGAACTATTGTTTCTATAGGCCGGTGAGTCTCACTTTTGTTGTGGACAAAGTCTTAGAGAGAATTGTAAGGGATAGGATTTATGAACATCTGGATAGGAATAATGTGATCAAGGATAGTCAGCATGGTTTTGTGAAGGGCAGGTCGTGCCTCACAAACCTTATTCAATTCTTTGAGAAGGTGACTAAGGACGTAGACGAGGGTAAAGCGGTAGATGTGGTATATATGGATTTTAGTAAGGCGTTTGATAAGATTCCCCATGGTAG
>NC_057718.1:75945047-75952121 GCF_004010195.1 Chiloscyllium plagiosum | reverse complement strand
AAGGTCGTATGAGGAAAGGCTGAGGCACTTGGGACTGTTTTCATTGGAGTAAAGAAGGTTTAGGGGTGACTTGATGATTAGGGGTTTAGATAGGGTTGACCGTGAGAACCTTTTTGCATGTATGGAGTCAGCTATTACGAGGGGGCATAGCTTTAAATTAAGGGGGAGTTGGTATAGGACAGATGTTAGGGGTAGGTTCTTTACTCAGCGAGTCGTGAGTTCATGGAATGCCCTGCCAGTAGCAGTGGTGGACTCTCCCTCTTTATGGGCATTTAAACAGGCATTGGATAGGCATATGGAGGATAGTGGGCTAGTGTAGGTTAGGTGGGCTTGGATCGGCGCAACATCGAGGGCCAAAGGGCCTGTACTGCGCTGTATTTTTCTATGTTCCATGTTCCATTTGTCTAACCTCTAACATTTGCACTGATTGAATACTCGACCTGTTGTGCTCGAAAGTTTGCTTGAATTGGTGAGGTTGCGATGTCGTGTAAGCATTTTGTTTGTTTAAAACCTCTAATTGTTTGATGATCATATATTAAACTTTTGTGCTCCATCCCTCTTCGCTTTCAGATGTGGAATTTCCTTTCAGTTCCAGTTGAAAGGTGACTATTAATGGGTTGAATGTAATCCTGTAGACAATAACTGTTCTGCGATCCAGGGATGCCAGATAAGACTGCTTTAACCAAGAACGTTTTTGAGTCAACAGTCACTTAAAGAATAAGAAAACTAAGCTCTGAGATCGATATACATTGACAGAGAGCTTTGTTTGTGAGAAAATGCATTTTGTTTAAATGAGGCAGGTTACCACTGAGGTTTAGTCCAATGGTCATTAGACAAATCAACTGCTATAAGTTTTGATTTTCTTTCCTCCTTGGATGAATTTGTTTTGTTTTATTGTTCATTTATTTTGATAAAACATCTCTCTCTTGTGCTAAATTCATCTCTCTGCTGTAGTATCTGAGTCGGGGGTGCACCAGGTACTTTGCCAACAAGGAATCGGACAAACGGATTCTACAGAATCGCAAGAGCCCACAGGTAAAGTACTAATACATGGTGAAATTTGCGCCTGCCTCTAGCAGGGAGCTGGCACAGTACGTCCCATCGGCTGCATGCTGGTTAAGTTTAAATTTTCAGACAGCACATCTTTTAATTTTAATCTTTGAAACCCATGACCCAATAAGTGCTCAAAATTTGTTAAGCTATTCAGAAGTGTGAGAACACCTTGTGTACAGGTTAAATTTTGTTGCTCTGTTTTAGAATGCTGTTGAGCAACAGCAGAATATTTAAAGAAACATTGCAAGGTATTGAGATCATTTGCATAAATTTTAGCTTTGTACAGTACAAATGTTAGTATGGAACTAAGGTAGGTAAATGGAGAGTAAAGACATTGGGTGGTGGAATGGGTTCAGGAGGCTGAATGAGTTATCTGGTCTCAAAAAATGACGTGCTCAGACAGAAGAGGTTGGTCACTGATGAGGGATTGGTTGATTTAGTAAGAGACCAGGGATAAATTCAGAGTCTGACTAAAGTTTTGGGGGAAAGGGCATGTCCAGCAGTTAAGTTTTGTTCGGCTTGGCCTAATTTCCAGAGATGAGGAAAGGTTATTTCCTCACATCACTGAAGGTGAAAGATTGAACTAATCTCTGATTGCAATATCCCAGTTGTATGAACGAGAGGATACTGTGTAGAAACTGAACACTGAACTTGAGCAGTTGACAGTCATAGGTCTGCTGAGTGGGTTTTATCAGTGTTTGGGTAAGGGAAAAGCAGTTGTTGCTTTATTATGATATACATTGCCAAAGAGAATTGAAATGGTTTTATCTGGAGAGAAAATGGAATGATTATATGTAATGCTCAATATTTGCTATTAATCTGCAGTACAAGAATTAGTGTATTGTGCTGTGATATTTTCAAATCATTCTGTAAAAAAAAAACGTATTTAACTTGAGTATGACTTAACATCTTCAATTTTCATGGCATCTGTCGATTGTGTTCTGTCTTGTTTGTTTCACTGAATGTAATTATACCTTTGAACATCTGATGCATTTTCTGACATTTTGATGAATGTAGCACTGTGTGAGAGTAGGTGTGTATATCATGTTGAGTAGTAATTTCTGTATCTTGTTCTAATAGCTGTAAGCCTGCTAACAACTATTACATACAGCAACAAGCTCAACAGAATTCTTAACAAGTCTGGAGTAATTTGCTCACTGATTTTTTTTTTCTCTGTTGCATTAGCCCTCAGCACCTCTGCTGGTGCTAGTCTCGGAATCCATAGTTATTCATTGTATCCAGCTAATATTGAATATGCTTCTTTGTCTCCATTACCTAAATGTCACACCTCATCAATCAACACATACAATGCTGTTGACAATTTATAATTTGGAAAGTTTTCACTGTTCAATTTTAGTTATGCAGAATAATTTTCATTGAAATTCCATTTGCAATTTCTGCTGACTACTTATCAGTTCAAGAAAACAACTTTACCAGATTATTCTGTATCAGTTTTGCTCAATGTGGAACCAATTTTAGGAGGTCATGTTTCGTCGTCAGTTTTTAATCAATATTAAAAACCTTTCTGACATCATAGAGTGATACAGCATGGAAACAGACCTCTGGTGTCTGTACCTTAGAAAATGTTCAATTTTTTTAGGTTTTGAGTGGGAGGGATTGAATCAATTTTGTGTTGTGGCCTGATTTAGTTGATCTTGTTTTTATTACTCATCCCATTTGTATCTTGTTTGATGTCCTCTCCATGAGAGAGACCATTTCTTGGCACGATAGCAGCTTATGTGATATAATTCACTGCAATAAATTCACATGCAAATGACATGAATCTGTTTTAAATGAAACAATGTTACTGAAGTAAAATCATCTTATTTTCTTTCCCCTTTTAAATATCAGGAAGAAGAGGTGATCAGTTTTGTTTCTCATGTATCTGAAGTTTGTATGATGTAACTGTCTGTCAGTCAATACATTTGCAGATGCTTACATCACTCCTGTGTGGTGTAGTTGTCGTTGCATGCATTGATCTTTCCACTAGATTAGTTTTTTTTTTGTTTGGTTTATGCCAACATGGTAAGGGGTAAATTCTGTAGTAAGTGTTTAGTAGTAGTTTCTTATTTATTTACTTTAGTGGTGGTCTTTTTATTTTGGCATTTTGTTGGAGATGGAAGCAGGCAAGATGACTTGTATGTCAAACATCAGCTGCAGTTGAAAGCTGATGAGATGAATATTTGAGGTATAGACAGTATTGTGCCATTGTGCTGGGCTATACAACAGCAAGAGGAGTTTTTTTTTGTCTTGTAAAAGCTTGTTTGTATTTGAATATGTTTTTAAATTTGTTTTCAAAAATTGTGCCATTTTTAACAAAAAATGGAATCCAAAGTGAAAGTTCTGAATTGATCATCAAAGTCGAGGGCAAAGAATTTACGAGAATCACATGCCCTGCACATATCAGTCCTGACTCAGTGGGTAGCACTTTCATCTATGAATCACAAGGTTTCAGATTCAGTTCCCATTCCAGGGGTTAAACATGAGGGATGCTGCACTCTTGGGTGTGTTGTCTTTCAGAAGAGCCATTATACCTAGGTCCCACCTGCCCCCTCAGCTGGATGCAAAATAAAACGCAGGAGAGTTATCTGTGGTATCCTTGTCAAAATATATCCCTCCTTCAAGATCATAATGACCAGCTTATCTATTTTCAGTCACCTTGCTGTTGTGGGGATTTGCTCAGTGCGATTTGGCGGCTGAATTTCCAACCTTCAAAGAGTAACAGCATTGCAAAAGTTCTTAATTGATTGTAAAGCATTTTAAGATGCCTGGTGGTCGTGAAAACCTCTATATAAATGCAAGCCTGCCTTTTTTCTGTTTAAAAGCCACCTTGTCTTTTTGAAAACAGTTGCTTGATAGAGAGAAATTCAGGAAGGTAAATGCAGTTGACATTTCTCCATCTAGAAGACTTTTTTTGTATTTTCTAATCGAGACATTACCGTATGTGTTTTGCACTCTTTTTACATAGGTGTGTTTTGAGGGTGGATGAATGTCCCCATTCTTGAAGAAGTGAAATAATGAATGTAGAACATGACGACCGTGCAGTAGGCCCTTCAGTCCTTGATGTTGCGCCCGCCTGTGGAACCAATCTGAAGCCTATCTAACCTACACTATTCCATTCTTGTCCATATGCCTATCCAATGATCACTTAAATGCCCTTAAAGTTGACAAATCTACTACTGTTGCAGGCAGTGCAATACATGCCCCTACTACCCCTTTGAGTAAAGAAACTACCTCGGACATCTGTCCTACATCTATTTCCCCTCAATTTAAAGATATGTCCTCTCGTGCTAGCCATCAGCATCCGAGGAAAAAGGCTCTCACTGTTCACCCTAGCTAACCCTCTGATTATCTTCTACGTCTCAATTAAGTCACCTCTCAATCTTCTGTCTAACGAAAACAGTCTGAAGTCCCTGAGCCTTTCCTCATAAGACCTTCCCTCCATAACAGGCAACATCCTAGAAAATCTCCTCAACCCTTTCCAAAGCTTCCATAGCCTTCCTATAATGCGGTGACCAGAACTGTACGCAATACTCCAAAGGTGGCAGCACCAGGGATTTGTACAGCTGCAGCATGATCTCATGGTTCCGAAATTCAATCCCTCTACCAATCAAAGCTAACACACCATAGGCCGCCTTAACAATCCTATCAACCTGGGTGGCAACTTTCAAGGATCTATGTCCCTGGACACCGAGATCTCTCTGCTCATCTACACTACCAAGAATCTTACCATTAGCCCAATACTCTGCATTCCTGTTACTCCTTCCAAAGTGAATCTCCTCACACTCTTCTGCATTAAACTCCATTTGCCACCTCTCTGCCCAGTTCTGCAGTTTTGATAACTGGTTGAAAGAAAACAAAGCTAGACTAGCGATTGGATAGCATCTCATTTAAGATAGATGTTATCAAGACGAATGGGAGCTGAACAGAACTGACTACATCAAAATCCTGCGGTGATGGACTGAGTGTAGAAGCAAATCTGATATTAATGAGAAGTGGGGCTGGAACGGAGATGGGGTGAGAGATGTGGAATCTGATTTCATGAATTTGTTATATATGGAATGGAATTTTGGATTCTTTGGAGATATTTTGATCTGGATTTCCTCATGTGCATGGTGAATCAAATGTGCTTTGTCAAAACAGGTACTTGGGTATTATGAATTAAATCACAGGAACAGGAATTGGAAGCAAGTGGAAATGTTTTGAAGGCACAGTATCCAAAGTAGAGGAGGAGAAATAATTTGTGTATCTGAGAGTCTGATCATAGAGCTGCCATTGAAGTGGACAGTTGTGGAGAGACATCAAGGGTGATGCAGTGATCTGTGGTAGAGTTTAGAGAAGATAAGTGATCATTTGTTGACTTTGCATTTGAAACGTCAAGTGTAAATAGCATTATTGAATCATGCTTTTCCTAGGGAAATGTGTGTTGATATCTTGCACTTTAATTTGTCACCTTGCACTCATCATTATCTGTCATGAATTTGAATTTTGTATCACTTAGCAAACACTGCTTCTCCCTTTATTTTCATAGAAATGAGCTCTTAAAAAAAATTGTACACTTAATGTCCAAGCTAATTGCAACATTTACAGATAGATAAGGGCATTTTAGCAAGAAATTTTTTAATGCCTGTGGAAAGTGCATGGGGAATATTTTGATCTGAATTTCCTCATGTGCATGGTAAATCAAACGTGCTTTGTCAAAGCAGATACTTTGGTATTATAGATTAAATCACAGGAACGGGAATTGGAAGCAAGTGGAAATGTTTTGAAGGCACAGAAATCCAAAGCAGAAACAATGTAAAAACTGCTAAGTATTACAAATGATTGTCAGTGTATCTAGCTTCTTAAAGAGTTTCAGTTCAGGCAAATATATTATTTATTTCTTGGTGTGTGCATGAGAAATTGATGTGCCAGTTTGCATGCATATTATAGTTTTGGCTTAAACATTCTGGACCGATTGTGTGCATGTTTCTTTTTTGATAATATGTCCTTGATCCTGTTTGATGTTAGCTGATGTGGTGGATTTTTTTTTTTTCATTGTCTCCTTCCAGTGCCTGAAAGAAGGCTCACTGAAAGATCCCTTGTTGGATGACCATGGTGATTTCAACCGCATGTGTGTTGCTATGAAGAAAATAGGGCTGGATGACGGAGAGAAACTTGATCTGTTTCGTGTAGTTGCAGGTGTTCTTCACCTTGGAAATGTTGACTTTGAAGAAGCTGGAAGCACCTCCGGTATGGCAACCATCTTATTGGTATGGATGCAGAGTGCACTGTTCGTATGGCCCAGTCCAATGGTCTGAAGATTATAATATAGTGTTACTTAACTGGCTACATGTCAGATAGTAAATTATTGATAGCTTGTCTCATGGGTTGTTGGAAAGCCAACCACTGAATGATGAACTTTGACACATACAGAATAAGACCTGATTCGAAGAGGGAATTTATGTGAACAACACCTGCATTAATTGTCTGTAGTCATAGTCATACAGCATGGAAACAGACCCTTCGGTCCAACCCGTCCATGCTGACCAGATATCCCAACCCAATCTAGTCCCACCTGCCAGCACCTGGCCCATATCCCCCCCCAAACCCTTCCTATTCATATACCCATCCAAATTCCTCTTAAATGTTGCAATTGTACCAGCCTCCACCACTTCCTCTGGCAGATCATTCCATACACGTACCACTCTCTGCGTGAAAAAGTTGCCCCTTAGATCTCTTTTATATCTTCCCCTCTCACCCTAAAACTATGCCTTCTAGTTCTGGACTCCCCGATCCCAGGGAAAAGACTTTGTCTATTTATCCTATGCATGCCCCTCATAATTTTGTAAACCTCTATAAGGTCACCCCTCAGCCTCCGATGCTCCAGGGAAAACAGCCCCAGCCTGTTCAGCCTCTCCCTGTAGCTCAGATCCTCCAACCCTGGCAACATGCTTGTAAATCTTTTCTAAACTCTTTCAAGTTTCACAACATCTTTCCAATAGGAAGGAGACCAGAATTGCACACAATATTCCAACAGTG
>NC_057718.1:75931842-75944824 GCF_004010195.1 Chiloscyllium plagiosum | reverse complement strand
CCCAGCACCGATCCTTGTGGCACTCCACTGGTCACAGGCTCCAGTCTGAAAAACAACCCTCCACCTCCACCCTCTGTTTTCTACCTTTGAGCCAGTTCTGTATCCAAATGGCTAGTTCTCCCTTTATTCCATGAGATGTAACCTTGCTAATCAGTCTCCCATGGGGAACCTTAGATCACATCTTCTGCTCTGCCCTCATCAATCTTCTTTGTTACTTCTTCAAAAAACTTAATGAAGTTAGTGAGACATGATTTCCCACGCTCAAAGCCATATTGACTATCCCTAATCAGTCCTTGTCTTTCGAAATACATGTACATCCTGTCCCCCAGGATTCCCTCCAACAATTTGCCCACCACTGAGGTCAGGCTCACCGGTCTATAGTTCCCTGGCTTGTCTTTACCGTCCTTCTTAAACAGTGGCACCATGTTTGCCAACCTCCAGTCTTCTGGCACCTCAACTGTGGCTATCGATGATACAAATATCTCAGCAAGAGGCCCAGCAATCACTTCTCAGAGTTCTCGGGTACACCTGATCAAGTCCTGGGAATTTATCCACCTTTAACCGTTTCAGGACATCCAGCACTTCCTCCTCTGTAATCTGGACATTTTGCAAGATGTCACCATCTATTTCCCTACGGTCTACATCTTCCATTTTCTTTTCCACAGTAAATACTGATGCAAAATATTCATTTAGTATCTCCCCCATTTTCTGTGGCTCCGCACAAAGGCCACCTTGCTGATCTTTGAGGGGCCCTATTCTCTCCCTACTTACCCTTTTGTCCCTAATATATTTTTGGATTCTCCTTAATTCTATTTGCCAATGCTATCTCGTGTCCCCTTTTTGCCCTCCTGATTTCCCTCTTAAGTATACTCCTACTTTCTTTATACTCTTCTAAGGATTCACTCGATCTAAATGGTCTATACCTGACATATGCTTCCTTCTTTTTCTTAACCAAACCCTCAATTTCTTGAGTCATCCAGCATTCCCTATACCTACCAGCCTTCCCTTTCACCCTGACAGGAATATACTTTCTCTGGATTCTTGTTATCTCATTTCTGAAGGCTTCCCATTTTCTAGCCGTCCCTTTACCTACGAACATCTGCCTCCAATCAGCTTTTGAAAGTTCTTGCCTAATACCATCAAAATTGGCCTTTCTCCAGTTTAGAACTTCAACTTTTAGATCTGGTCTATCCTTTTCCATCACGATTTTAAAACGAATAGAATTATGGTCGCTGGCCCCACAGTGCTCCCCCATGAAACTTCAGTCACCTGCCCTGCCTTATTTCCCAAGAGTAGGTCAAGTTTTGCAACTTTCCTAGTAGGTACATCCACATACTGAATCAGAAAATTGTCTTGTACACACTTAACAAATTCCTCTCCATCTAAACCCTTATCGACTGGGACTGCCATTGTGTTGTTTGGAAAGTTAAAATCCCTGACCATAACTACCCTATTACTCTTGCAGATAGCTGAGTTCTCCTTACAAGTTTGTTTCTCAACTTCCCTCTGACTATTAGGGGGTCTATAATACAATCCCAGTAGGTTGATCATCCCTTTCTTATTTCTCCGTTCCACCCAAATAACTTCCCTGGATGTATTTCTGGGAATGTCCTCCCTCAGCACAGCTGTAATGCTATCCCTTATCAAAAATGCCACTCCCCCTCCTCTCTTGCCTCCCTTTCTATCCTTCCTGTAGCATTTGCATCCTGGAACATTAAGTTGTCAGTCCTGCCCATCCTTGAGCCATGTTTCTGTAATTGCTATGATATCCCAGTCCCATGTTGCTAACCATGTCCTGAGTTCATCTGCCTTCCCTGTTAGGCCCCTTGCATCGAAATAACTGCAGTTTAATTTATTAGTCTACCTTGTCCCTGCCTGCCCTGACCGTTCCTCACTATCTCCCTGGGTTCCCTCCCCCCCTTCCACCTTACTAGTTTAAATCCTCCCAAGCAGTTCTCGCAAATTTCCCTGCCATTATATTAGTCCCTTTCCAATTTAGGTGTAATCCGTCCTTCTTGTACAGGTCACTTCTATCCCAAAACCGCTTCCAATGATCCAAAAATGTGAATCTTTCTCCCATACACCAGCTCTTCAGCCATGCATTCATCTGCTCTATCCTCCTATTCCTGCCCTCACTAGCTCATAGCACTGGGAGTAATCCAGATATTACTACCCTTGAGGACCGCCTTTTTACATTTCTGCCTAACTCTCTGTAATCTCCCTTCAGAATCTCAACCTTTTCCCTTCCTATATCATTGGTTCCAATGTGGACAATGGCCTCTTATTGGCCCCTCTCCCCCGTGAGAACATTCTGCACCCTCTCTGAGACATCCTTGACCCTGGCATCAGGGAAACAACACACCATTGTGTTGTTTCTCTGCTGGCCACAGAAACGTCTGTCTGTACTTCGGACTACAGAATCCCCTAACACAATTGATCTCTTGGAAGCCGACGTACTCCTTGTTGCATTAGAGCCAGTCTCAATACCAGAAACTTGGCTGTTCGTGTTACATTCCCCTGAGAATCCATCACCCCCTACATTTTCCAAAACAACATACCTGTTTGAAATGGATATATCCACAAAAGACTCCTGCCCTAGGTGCCGACCTCTCTCATCCTTCATGGAGTTAACCCATCTATGTGACTCTATCTGAGACTCCCCCGCCCTCCCCTTCCTATAACTGCCATCCATACTGTTGCTGTTGCAAATTCCTCATCGCTTCTATCTGTCTCTCCAACCAATCCACTCGATCTGATAAGATTCGCATCCAACAGCATTTATGGCAGATATAATCCGCAGTAACCCTTAAACTCTCTTTAAACTCCCATATCTGACAAGAAGTACATATCACTGCAAAGGCCATTTTTGCTCCTTCATAATCTACAGACCCAGAAAATAACACCGTCTTATTTCTCTACAAAATACTGCCCCAGGATAAATTAATAGCTATGGCTTGTATTTTAAGTTTAATCAAGAGACTTATCTCCAAAAACATATAATCAAGAAAGAACCCACTAATACAGCCTTTCTCTTGGACAGACTTAAAACAACATTTAACTTATCTGATTCTGTGTTGTGAACTTTGCCCAAACTGGTTCCTCCAAGATTAGTTGTGAAATTCACTGTTTGTTAATTTTCCCAGGTGCACTCCGATGTCGAGTGGTTAAGGCAATGGACTAGCAATCAATTGGGATTTCCCCAAGGTGCTTCAAACCCTGCCCTTTATGTATCCTGATATTCCAGTTTTTAAAATGATGTCCTGCTGACTTAGTCATCATTCAAACACCAGAAAAGCTGTCTAAACACACCCATATTAAGTGAGGTGGCACAGTGGCTCAGTGGTTAGCACTACTGCCTCATAGCATCAGGGACCTAGGTTCGATTTTACTCTTGGGAGACTGTGCAAACACCACACAGACATTCTCCCCATGTGTCTGTGGGTTTTCTCTGGGTGCTCTAGTTTCCTTCCACAGTCCAAAGATGTGCAGTTTAGGTGGATTAGCTGTGGGAGATGACTGGTTACAGGGATAGGGCAGGGGGGTAGGTCTGGGTGGAATGATCTTTGGATGATCAATGTAGACTCAATGGGCCGAATGGTCTGTCTCCATATTTTGGGGATTCAATGCATTCTATAGCGGCCTATGACTCATTGTATTTAAATGTAAATTTTGTTTTAAATTAAAGTCATTGTTGCTCAATTTTCATAAGTAGTAGGTGGGCTCTGATATTTCAGTAACTTTACTAATTCAGATGGTGTTGGTGATGTTTCATCTGTAGCTCCTCATCTTAAAATCCCCAGAAGTTAGCCTCAGATTTCGGTACTTTGCGTTGTTCTGTGTGACAGCATGAACACTTTGTTGAAATGCCAATCTGTTGGAATTGAGGGCAGGCAGGTACAAAAGGTTTCACATTAGGAGGCCACAAATCCTTTGGAAAGAGCCTCATGGACCCTGATACATCATTGCTCATGCAACTGGGAGCTACAATAGAAGTTGTTTTAAAAACAACAAAAAAAATCAAAGAGCTAAATAGTGATAGAGGAAATGAAATAAGACAAATAATAACTAATACATGTTAATTAAAATTAATATGTAGCACCAGTAAAGACAAATGTTACTGTTCCTGTGTCCTGATACTCCATGCATGGCTGTAACAAAAATAATTCAGTTTAGTTCATTGTTTAGATAAATGCTTTGGCTCAAGCATTTGTCCATGTTACCTCGGAGTTTGGGTGTTGAGAGTTCGAGCTCCACAATCACCTGGTGGAAATGCATCACGTAGAGCAATAATTCCGTGCAGGACTGAGTGTTGGATGGAGTGTTAAATGGAAAAGCTATTCTTTGCCAAGAGACTATGCATGTTTGGCAATCAATAAAAATGGAGTACTGTGAGCAATCTTTCCCCTGAAGTAATAGCATGAAAAACCGATTATTTGCTCACATTTGAAATAAATATGTTGTTGTAAGGTTGTATAACTGGATGTGAAATGATGTATTGCATTTCCTCAGGACATGCAAAATGCTCTCTAATATGAATCCATTCACTCCTGGAAATTTATCCAATGAATATTTAACCATATTTTCAATGTGTAGCACATTTATCTATCCAAATTTTTTCTCTTGTGCACATTCAAGAAATGTTTTTGCTTGTTTTAGTCTCTCTAATGACTAAATAATGTAAGTAAATATATATTTGTGGTGCTTATCTGCTTGATTGTATTGTTATGTACTATAGCTTTTATGAAATTTATAAGTGAAGAGAATTTATCAACATTAGAATAAAAAAATAATGAGCATAATTTATATTGGAGTGTACATCGTAACTATACTTTCAGTCTTTAATTGTTAGGTGGATGTGTCCTGAAGAACAAATCAAGTCAGTCACTCGAGCACTGTGCTGAACTGCTGGGGTTGGATGGCGATGACCTGCGTGTCAGTCTGACCACTAGAGTAATGTTGACCACAGCTGGAGGTGCCAAAGGCACAGTTATCAAGTAGGTAAACTCTTCTGTGCTCCATAATCCGGTAATTCTGGTGTTTTTGAGAAATGCTTTAGTAAGGCTTAAGATTGTTGTAGTGATGATTTGGTCATCTGTACTTCTAAGTACAGATTTCTGATCAGTGCTCCGGATTTTCTCATCTTAAATAATCAAATGTCCAATCTGTTTCTTGAGACCTTAGACAATGATACAAGACACACACTGATCTTTGATCTTTGAATTTCAAGTTCATTGGTTATAATTCATAATTTGATTTGGTTTATTTACAATTAACGTTCCTGATTTCTACATTCAAGAACTAAGTGGTTTTAATACTGAAAATAAGGGAGAAGTTCATTAATACTTACTTTGTGAAGGTTATTAACAGTAACCAGAGTGTTTACTGTTTTCAGTTGCTTTATAATTACACCATGCATCTGGGTGGATTTTGTATAGGCTTTTAATGTTGAGTAGTTAAGAATTTGGAATGTGAAGCAAGCAATAGGACATGTGACAGATGCTCTTTAATAGGTGAGCTTGTGGAAGTCAATGGATACAATTTGAGAAAATACCATGCAGTACTCATTTACTGCCACTAGAGATCTGTATTGTACTTTCTGTGAAAATAACTGCTGAGAAGGAGCAACCTGCAAAAAGCTGCTGTTCAATTCGTGATTTTGTCGAGTAGTAGTTGTGTCTAGTTGGATGTTATTATAACATCTTGGCCTACTTATAGTTCTAAATAAAAATCCATCTCTTGGAAAGCAATTGGTTTGCCACCTTGTTTCAGTACTGCTCATAGTGTTTGTAAACCACTAATATGCTGAAGTATTGTGGCGAAAGCATAATGTGACGTAAAATAGATTTGGAATAGATTGTAATTTCTCATTGCATGCACAAATTATATCAAGTCCTACAGGCGATATGGTGGCTCAGTTGTTAGCACTGCTGCCACACAGCTCCAGGGGCCCGGGTTCAATTCCAGCCTCAAATGACTGTATGAGGTGATTGCACGTTTCTCCCTGTGTCTGTGTGGGCTTTTTCTGGGTGCTGTGGCTTCCTCCCACAGTCCAAAAATGTACAGATTAGGTGCATTGGCCATGCTCTGTTGTCCATAGTTTCCAGGCATTGTGTAAGTTAGGTGGATTGGCCATGGAAGATACAGGGTTATAGGGATGAGAATGAGAGGCATGTGAGTCTGGGTGAAATGTTTTTCGGAGAGTTGGTGTGGTCTTGCTGGGCCAAATGGCCTGTTTTCACAATGTAGGAATTCTATGAATAGAATCCAGCTTGCTGACTTAGCATTAGCATTATTCCTAGCCATACCTAATGTTTGGCCCTCTGCTTGCTGCAACAAATCTGTAGCTACTGATTGACTCAACTGTGCCCTCATCACCATCTTTAATGTCTGACTTACCAATAAAATCATAACTTTCACTGTGTCTGGCTGTTGCCAATATCCTGGTAATGGACCGACCTTGATGTCACATTTGTTTATGCGCTGAGCTTCTGTGGCATCCGTGAAATAACTCCATGAAGGCCGATGTCCCATCACCTTTTATTTACACCTGCATAGTATAAGACACTGACCCAGCCAGCTCAGAGCTGACTCCTCGAGTGAATAGAACCCCTAACACACCTGTTTATTATTGTAAGCAAACAGCATGTGGCCAGTGAACTGTAACAAGTGAAGCTGGATAAGGCCAACACTTACGTGGGCACTTCTGTTTATATCTGTCAGCCAGGACACTCTGGACCAGGTTAACAGCCCCAGATGGGGAACAAATATTCTGAGGTCCACCTGGCTGACCTCATACTAATTGCAACAATCCACACCTTTTGCTACCTCGTAATATTGTGATATTCCTGGCTGCTCTGTCTCATTCCATGCCCTATAAAGTTCAAGTTATTTGTAACTCTGCTGCCCAAATCCTTACTCTCACGTCCAATTCTCCTATCATTCATCTGTGTGTTGATTTATTTATATTACCTCCCAGTCAAGCATATCTTTACTTTAACAGTTTCACCCCCGTTTACATATCTCTTCATGGCCTTGTCCTTCCCTATATCTGTAATCTTCTGCAGCCTCACAACTCTCTGCATTATCTGTGTTTAATATTGGCTTCTTGTGCATCTCCAGTCATAAGGGTTCTTCCTTTAGTAGCTGTGCTGTCAGTTGTTTAGGCCCACTGTCTGGATTTCATTTTCTACTCCGAGATACATCCTATCGTGTTTTATTCCTTTAACACGCTACTTTAAACTTACCTCTAACTAGGCATTTGGTCATCTGACCAAATATCTCCTTATGTGAATTGGTGTCATATCTTATTTTAAAATGCTCCTTGGGATGTTTCATTAAGGAAAAAGGCTCTTTTATAAATATACAAAAACAGAAGTTGCTGGAAAAGCTCAACCGGTATGGCAGCATCTATGAGGAGAAATCAAATTTAACGTTTTGGGTCTGGCAACCCTCCCCCAGAACACCTTTTATAAATATAATTTGTTATTCAGTTCATTGCCAACAGTTGATCAAAACGTTGCAATCAGATCTCTGTCACAGCAATTCAAATTTGAACACTAAGGCGAGGAGGTGCAAATTGCCACAATGAGTCCTAATATCCAGCTCAGTTTAAATGTGCCATAAGAAAGCAATTCCATTAATTGTTTCAAATTACAGTCATTATAAATGTTAAAAGCTTCAGTGTACGTTGCCTCATTTCTCTTTCTTCCAAAATGTACCAATTCACAACCCTGTACATTAAATTTCACCACATTGTGCCAATCCCTCTGTACATTTGAGGGTCATCATTGTTGCAATTGCTAGAAAAACTAATCTCTTCTCAAAAGAGATTTGAATTCTGTGATCGACTAAAATATTCAAATTGTTAAACTACACTACCCAGATTTGAATATCTCCTTAACTTCCTAACATGCTCAAAAACCCTTGATTGCATTTATGTTACACCGCTGCAGAATTGCACCCTTTCCTGGAAACAGTCAAAAGCTTTTCTTGCTTTCCAACAGGCGTGCTTCTCCCTGTTTTGCTGAGTCATAATGTTCAATATATAACCTTCAGTCTTCTGAGAATCCCTGAAACAACTTGCAACTGCAAGGTGCACTATGGTGACACCTTACCCCAGCCACACCAAGTTAAGTCTTCTAGTTGTCTTATCTCTCCACATATCCTGTTTCTTTGACTAGCAAATAAGTTATTACGACCTTGTTTCTGGTGGCTATCAAAATGTACCTCTTTTTATCTTTTTTTTGTCTGTCTCTTTACTCCACACGCTCACGCACTTGCTTTCTCGGTCCAGAGTTTCTGAATCAGTAGATGTAGTGGTAAGGTCAGATGCCTTTTGCTTTGTCTCGTTGTTAAAATCAACACTTTGCTTTCCATAGAGTTTGATCTGAGCATCTGTCTCCATGGCAACTGGGTATCATGGACTTATTGCCACGCAGAGGTTGCCTGCACCATCTGCTATTTCATTGAATTAAAGGAAATAGTTTAATTGTAGTCATTTCTCAAAGCCTTGTAGCAATGAATATCCTCTTCCCACTTTACAATTTTGACATCTTGTGTGAGTTCAGCCAGGGAAACAGATGGTCAGCAGGCAGACATTCTTCAGACTCCTGAGGATTGTCAGTCTCTTCAGCCATACTTGCATTGTTTCACAGAGGGATCTTAAGGTCGAATGGTGCATTAAATTTCACCACATCGTGCCAATCCCTCTGTACATTTGAGGGTCATCATTGTGATTCTGCACTGTAGTCTGGTCTAACCCCACTCTAGGAGAAAATGAGGACTGCAGATGCTGGAGATCAGAGTCAAAAGTGTGGCACTGGAAAAGCACAGTAGGTGAGGCAGCATCCAGGGAGCAGGAGAATAGATGTTTCCGGCATAACCCCATCCCTGATGAAGGGTTTATGCCTGAAATGTCAATTCTCCTGCTCCTCGGATGCTGCCTAATCTGCTGTGCTTTTTCAGTGCCACACTTTTGACTCCTAACTTGACTCTGTCTGATGTAGAGACTTGATAAACTGGCACAAGTTTGGCTTCTCACAGGTATTCTGTCTTTTATTGGATCCCTGATTCCTCTTGTGGGAATGGCTCACAGCTTCAACAGAATCGCAGCATTGGGTTATCCAAATTAGACTCGTTATGGTTTCACTGTGATGTGATGGGATGCTTGTTTTCTTCATTATGATTATAAAATTGCTTCAGGCTCAATTTTCTTCTGTAACCTTCACCAGGCCTACCAGCCATCAGTTCCAGCCACCTGCGGATCCCTATTTTAATCGCATTAGAAGTTGTGGTATTCCCTCATCAATCCTATCTGCTTCTTGATCTCTTTCCTTTTTTTGAAATGGCCTTTCAAACATCAAAAATAAAACCCAAAGTGGATCCTGGAAATCAGAAACAAAAACAAAAATTGTTGGAAAAACTCAGTAGGTCTGCCAGCATCTATGGAGAGAAAGCAGAGTTAACATTTTAAGTCCAGTGACCCTTCAGAACTGATGGTAGCTGGGAAAAAGTTGGTATGTGTGCTGAAGATGGGGTGAGAGGAGGGGCAGTAGTAAATGATAGCTGGAGATGGAGCCCTGACAGAGCGAAGCAGTTGGGCATACAAAAGAATGGGTAACGGTTAGTCTGGGAGAATAAATAGCTGGTAATGGGGTCCGTTAGTGGCTGACAATGGCTTTCTTTTGTCATAGCAACCTGTGTGATTACAAGGCCTAGTGTGTGGGGTTGCGGTAAGGACAGGAGAAAATACTCGAGCCCTAAAATTGTTGAACTCCATATTGAGTCCAGAAGGCTGCACAGTCTCAAAGCAGAAAATGAGGTGTCCCTCCAGCTTGTGCTGGGCTTCACTGGAGTGCTAGAGCAAGTCTGAGATGGAGGTGTTGGCCAGGGAACTTGGTCTGGTGAAGTGGCAGGCAACTGCAAACTCAAGTAATTTCTTTTGTACAGAATGCAGATGTTCTGCAAAGTGGTCACCCAGTCTACTCGTCACTTACCCAATGTAGGGGAGACCACATTGTCATTAGCAAATGCTGCAGACTAGATTGAATGAAATTCAGGTAAAGTTCTGCATCACTTAGCTGGTGTGTTGGGCCCTTGGATACTGAGGATGGAGGAAGTAAATGGGCAGGTGGTGTTACACTTTCTGCGATTACAAGGGAAGGTTTTGTGGGGCTGTGTTAGGAGTGAAGGAAGAGTGGAGGGCAGTGGTTCCTGCGAAGCCCTGACAAGGGAGGGGAATATGCATCTGGTGATGGCGTCCCACTGCAGTTAGTAGAAATTGTGGCTAATGATTCTCTGGATGTGGTTCCTGATGGGATGGTGGATGAGGATGTGGGGGACCCAATCGCTGTGTGGGAGGGAAGAGAGGGGGGAGGGGGGAAGTGCCGAAGTGTGAGAGATGGGTCAGAGATGGCTGAAGGCCCTATCCACCATTGTGGTGGGAATCTTCAGTTAAGGAAGAAGGTTGGACATTTTGAAGACCCCCTTGTTGAAGTTGGCATCATCAAAACAGATGTGATGAAGACAGAGGAACTGGGAGAATGGAGTAGAATCTTGACGGGAAGTAGGATGTGAGGATGTATAATGAAGGTAACTGTGGGAGTTGGTGGGATTGTAGTGGGTATTAGTGTCCAGTCTATCTCTAGAAATGGAAACAGAAGTTGAGGAAGGGAAGAGAGGTGTCAGCGATGGATCAAGTGAAGGTGAGAGCAGTGTGGGAAATTAAAAACAAAATTGATAAACTTTTTTTCAGTTCCAGACGAGAGGGAAGGAGCACTGACTATGTTATTGACATACCAGAGAAAGAGTTGTGGATGGGGCCAGAATCGGACTGGTATGAATGTTCCATGTGTAACCTCCACCCCCCCCGCCGCTGCCAAAAGCAAGACAAGCATTACCAGGGACCATGCAAATATGCATGGCAATACCATTGAACTGAAGAACGTGTGAAGATTTAAAGGAGAAATTGTTCAGAGCGAGGATGAGCTCGGCGAGGTAGAGGAGAGTGGTGGTTCAGACCTTTTTTCCAGGAAGAGGCATTTTTAAATTGTGCTGGAATGTTTTTAAAAATTGCTTGCGGATTTTTCAAACATTACTCTTTGAGCAACATGTCATTTCATGGAGGTTGTAGAACTGTTTGGAATATATGCCAACTGTGTCATGAGCGAGGTTTGAACAGAGTTATTAAACATTGGTCTGATCTCTTTTAAAAACAATGTTCCAATTAATCAGAGAATTTTATTCTCTCCTTGTTTTATTAACAGTGAGTGCTGCTAAAATATGCTGTCTTTGAGTGTCTCAAAGGGTCTCCATTGAAGTATCCAATGATAGTGAATTACCCTTGGATTTTTTTTCTGATAATTTGGTTCTGTGACAGCTTCAAACAAGCAGCTTGTTCATTGTGAGAATATAAAAACCAAGGACTGCAGATGATGAACAAAAACAAAATGCTGGAGAAATTCAGTAGGTCTGGCAGCAATTGTAGAAGGCAAAAAAGTTAGTGTCTTAAGTCCAGGGTCCCTTTCTTGGAATTCTGGAAAAGGATCCATGGACTCAAAACATTAACTCTGTTTTTCTCTCTAGAAATGCTACTAGACCTGCTGAGTTTCTGCAGCATGTATTGTTTTTGTTTTAAAATGTATATGTAGTTAAATAATTGAGGAAAAATCTATTTGATTTAATCTTAATGTTTTATAATTAATGTGGACAATTTTACTTTTAATTTATTGACTGTCATCGTCCAGTCAAATGTAGACTCACTTATAGAATTAGGAATGGACTATGATTATATTTGACCTCACTTTCATCATTCAAATTGCAAAGGTGTGTTGATGAGAGGATTAGTTATCTTGTTTACTTATATATTAAATATGCCACTTGGGGAAAAAAATTGTGATAATTTGTAAGGAATTACTATGGTGTTCTGTTGCAATTCATCTGAGAACATTCTATTTGGATCATTGCATTTTATTGATCATTGCTCCGGTTTTCTCCCACAGTCCAAAGATGTGCAGGTTCGGTGAATTGGCCATGCGAAATTGCCCGTAGTGTAGAGTGCATTAGTTAGAGGGAAAAGGGGTTTGGGCGGGGTTACTCTTCGGTGTGGATTTGTTGGGCCGAGGGGCCTGTTTCCACACTGTAGGGAATCTAATCTAATCTAAGCATTGACACCATGTGTAATGATGGAGGGCCAATGAATAAACAAAGGAACAGCTCAAAATTCTAGCATTTATACAGGCTCAATACTACTGAGAAGATGTAGCTGTCATCACAGGAACTGGTTTCTGAATGAAACTTGTTTGATTGCCTAACTGGAAGCTGCTCTGGTGTTTTTTAGGGTACCCTTAAAGGTGGAACAGGCAAATAATGCCCGAGAAGCTTTGGCCAAGGCAGTTTATAGCCATCTGTTTGACCACGTGGTGAAGCGGGTCAATCAATGTTTCCCCTTTGAGACTTCCAGTTTCTTTATAGGAGTTCTAGACATTGCTGGGTTTGGTGAGTTTCCATCCTTTCATATTTTTCAATATTTAATCTGTTAATTTTATCAACTTGAATTTTGTGTTATAACTGCGTTATGTTAGACTGCTTGTGCTCTCTGTTAGCCCTTGCCTCAGCTCTGTGTGCTGCCCCTCCAATGAGCCGTCAGCACCTCACCCATTTCTATGGCAAGGGTGAGAGAGGAGATGTACCTCTCCCTATCTTGCCTGTCCAACCAATCATACTGAAGCTGCCCCAACACTCCCTTGCAACATTTTTCCAGCTGCACAGGCCTCCATAGCAGTCACGTCCAGAACGGGACATGAATGTTGTGATCAGCGTGCTCATGCCGATGCGTTCATTTTAGAGGGAGCATTGTTCCTCTCTCCTTTCCTTTCTTTTCTTTTCTTTTTCTTCCTTTCCTTTTTCTTCCATCCTTTTCTTTTTCTTCCTTCCTTCCTTTAACTCTCTCTCTCTTCCTTTACCTCTCTGTCTCTCTTCCTTT
>NC_057718.1:75923773-75929872 GCF_004010195.1 Chiloscyllium plagiosum | reverse complement strand
CCTCGCCCTCGCCCTCGCCCTCGCCCTCGCCCTCGCCCTCGCCCTCGCCCTCGCCCTCGCCCTCGCCCTCGCCCTCGCCCTCGCCCTCGCCCTCGCCCTCGCCCTCGCCCTCGCCCTCGCCCTCGCCCTCGCCCTCGCCCTCGCCCTCGCCCTCGCCCTCGCCCTCGCCCTCGCCCTCGCCCTCGCCCTCGCCCTCGCCCTCGCCCTCGCCCTCGCCCTCGCCCTCGCCCTCGCCCTCGCCCTCGCCCTCGCCCTCGCCCTCGCCCTCGCCCTCGCCCTCGCCCTCGCCCTCGCCCTCGCCCTCGCCCTCGCCCTCGCCCTCGCCCTCGCCCTCGCCCTCGCCCTCGCCCTCGCCCTCGCCCTCGCCCTCGCCCTCGCCCTCGCCCTCGCCCTCGCCCTCGCCCTCGCCCTCGCCCTCGCCCTCGCCCTCGCCCTCGCCCTCGCCCTCGCCCTCGCCCTCGCCCTCGCCCTCGCCCTCGCCCTCGCCCTCGCCCTCGCTCTCTTTCTCTCACGCTCTATCCTACCCATTAAGGGAACGCTGGTGGGGAAAGTGTAGAGGTTGTTGTGGAAGGAAAGCCAACTCACTAAGTGCTAGGGGATGTAGAGCATGGAGGAGAAAGTGAACCAGACTCTGAAGAACAAGAACTGCAGTTATGGTGCGCAATAGTTTTGGGAAACTGATGAAACACCTTTATTGAGGTTGAATCTTTATTCACAATTTTCAGCAAGCTGCTTTGCTTTTGTTTACATAATTTCAAAGAAGTCAAATTCCTCACTTATAGAAGAACGTGATGGACTGCTTAAGTAGTTGGTTGAGTAAAGTTTCTACTTAGTTTGTCAAGTTTCATGTCCTTGACAAAGTCAACATATTAGGCTGGAATAGCCGAGTGTCAATTTGTGTTGATTCATTCGTGTCAATGCAAGCTTCTGTGTAAATGGGACAGTATATCTCTGAAACCTATCTTCCGACATGAAAGCTCTTTGCAAGCCCACCCCCCACAATCTTAGTTTATAGAATTACAGATAATTCAACATTTAAGATTGTTGAGAAAAGCATTAGCAATTATAAATCGCTCTGCAAGCTGTGTGGTGTTTGCTGACCTTTTCTAGTTTGTATTTTCAGAATATTTTGAGCATAATAGCTTTGAACAATTCTGCATTAACTACTGCAATGAGAAGCTTCAGCAGTTTTTCAATGAAAGGATCCTAAAAGAGGTACGACATGCACTTATTTCTTGTGTCTATGTCAACCTAGATTAAAATTGATGTAACAGAAAGATCGTATGTTACCCAGAGGACATTGTGGATTGCTGTATTTCATTCTATGCAAGTTCTGCCTCAGGTTACTGCAGTTCCCTTGAAACATGCTGATAAATCTCCTCTACAATCTTTAAGTTCTGTTGTATCTTTTCAGAAAAGTTGTGTCCAGAATTGTCCATGGTAAACAAATTAAGATCTAACCAGTGATTTCCCAAGTTCTAACATGATTTATTTGCTTTTTATATTCTATTCTGTTATTTATAAATCCATAACCCATGTATACCATTCTAATTTTATAATGTTAGCTTTCCTTCATTAACTCATTTCTCGTTCAATTAAAGTTTTGTCTGTCCTTTATTGCATATATCACCTTAGTAATCTACTCTGCCACCTTTAAGGCTTCTTGGATATGAACACTTTGATCTCTGTGCTCATTTACACTTTGTCAGTTGTACCATGTATACACTTGTTGCAACATATCCTCCAGACATGTACGCTTTATACTTTTGCGTATTTTACTTCATTCTGTAAGACTGTGAGGAGGTCATTTAGCCTGCTGAGTCTAGTCTGCCAGTCAGAGAATGTAGCTGATCTGATGGCCTTCAACTTCACTTTTCTGCCTTTTCCCATAACCTTAATTCCTTTGTAGTTTACAAATCTGTCTATCTCCGTCTTGAATATAATTAATTGACCCAACCTCAATAGCCTTTGCTGTAAAGAATTCCACAGATTCACTAATCTGAGAGAATTCTCTGAGGATTCCTCCTCATCTCTATCTTAAAAATGCAATTCCTAATTCTGAGGTGATTTGTAACCCTAGATTGTGTCACAAGGAGAAATGACCTTTCTGAATCTACCCTGTCAAGTTCCCTAAGAAGCTTGTATATTTCAATAAGGTCACCTCTCATTCTTCTCAACTCCAGGCCCAATTAAGTGCAATTTGAACTGAATGGCTCTCTATGCCATTTAAAGGGCAGTTAAAGATGGGCAATAAGTGCTGGACTTGGTGATGCCCACATCCCATGAAAGAATAAATAAAATTCTTCCTACGTTAATTTTGGATATTTTTTTTCTAGCACACAATAGTTGTATTGTTGAATAGTAGTGAATGCAATAGTGAAATTATTACACCATTTGGAGAAACAGTCATTCATATGGTTGCAAGGTGGCTCAGTGGTTAGCACTGCAGCCCCACAGCAATTGCAGCCTCAGGCGACTGTGTGGAGTTTGCACGTTCTCCCCGTGTCTGCGTGGGTTTCCTCCGGGTGCTCCGGTTTCCTCCCACAGTCCAGTGATGTGCTGGTCAGGTGGATTGGCCATGCTAAATTGCCCATAATGTTAGGTGCATTAGTCAGAAGAAAATGGGTCTGGGTGGGTTACTCTTCGGAGGATCAGTGTGGACTTGTTGAGCCGAAGGGCCTGTTTCCACGCTGTTTAGAATCTAATGTAATATCAAGAATGTTGTTTTTTGTCTGAATAACCTTTAGTAATAGCAACATAAAGAACAACGTTTATACAAATTGATCAAAATTTGTTCTGAAAATTTCAACAATCACTTCAGATGGTAGATATAGTAACACTGACCTGATGTCTCTTTTGCCTTTAGGAACAAGAGCTATACCAGAAAGAAGGCCTTGGTGTGAATGAAGTGCACTATGTTGATAATCAAGACTGCATAGGTACGTAACAAAGGAACTTGCTGAAGAGCCTCGTTTGGCTGCAACTTTTCCTGGTCATGTTTGGATGTGAAATGTTGATGCTTTACATTCCGATTCATTACTAATTATAAAGGTGCTGCTAGTCAACATTCAAGTTCTAAGATGGGTGATTGCAGACAAGTTAGGTTAATGTGACCTACCAGGATTTCCTTGGATCTAGAATGATCACAGTGGAGCAAAATGCAGCAAGTGTAGCATTGCTGTTAAAGGAAGGAACGAGAGAGAATACAGGGAACTACAAGCCAGTTATATTGACGTTGTCATTGGGAGTCACTGGAATCTATTATCAAGAAACAATAAAAGGCACGTAAATATCATTACTGTTTGTCATTCGTTAGTATATGAATAGGAAGGGTTTGTTGTTGAGTATTTGGGCTGATAAGTAGTTCCTCTACTTCTGTTTGTAACCAATGGATCGTAACCTGTTTTTTGCTGAGCATACAAGGCTCAAACCTGCAATGTCAAAAATTCAAAATGAATTATCACTGCTTCCATTGCCACAAATATAAATGTAAGCTAGTGTTTAATGTGCACGCAAACACATTTTTCATTTTCCTTTTAAACAGATCTAATTGAAGCTAAGTTAGTGGGAATCCTGGATATTTTGGATGAAGAAAATCGCTTGCCTCAAGCAAGTGACCAGCATTTTACTGCTGCAATACACCAGAAGCATAAGAATCACTTCCGACTCACGGTGAGTTACTACAGTCAGACTAAAGTCATTTGCAAAGTAGGAAATCTGTGATTTGTTTCTTAACCTGTTCAGAGGAACTGATCTCTGCTGAGGGTGCAAGAGTTTGTCTCTGGATTTACCTAAAGGCGGCACTAACTAGGGCTCCTGCTTCTGATAGATCGGTCTAGTAACATTTGATGCAGAGAGCAAATGTGGATGTTGGATGAAGAAAATAGAGGGTTTGGCTACAATTGCTTCCATGAAAAATATTAATCTTCTAACCATACCCTATGGAGGTTGATGCTCCTCAGCAATTTAGGACAGGAGTGGGAGGAAATTGCGTACAGGAAACTCAACATAATGCTTGTTGAATGTATTCAGTAACAGGTAACCAACCAGGAGAAGTCAATTCTCCCTAAGTATATTTAAGTATTGTGTATTAATCCTGGTTGCTCCAGCTGTAAGGAACTTCCATGAAATACGAAGTTGAGCTTATTTTCTGTTATAAACTGAATGAGGGGGGGAGAAGAAGTTAGTGTTCTATATGGGAATTGTTCATGCCCAATGCACAGGCTGGTCCCAGGCTCCATCTGGATCTGATTGCATGTCATGAGTCCTTGTCATGGTCAAATAAAAATGATCATTTAAGATTGCAACAGATATTGCCAATTTTAATAGATTGCTAAAGTGGGAGTGATAGAATCTTGTAAAGTGTCTGGCTGCTGGGAGATATTCTCAAGTGAGTGATGGTGAACTTTAATGTCTTTAGTGAGAATCTATATTTTAAATGTTGTAACTGCAATCCAGATTTTTACACTGAACTGTGTTTCAGGAACTACTTTGGTATTTTTATGTTAGCATAGGTTTGATACCTGGACAGAGTAGTCAAAGGCAAATGATGGCTTTTATCATTGACTGTGACTGTGACAAAAGTGATGTCTACAAAGTGGATTTCGCCTTTCCCCAGGTTAATTTCATTCTGGATCCAACTGCAGAGGATCTCTGAAGTCCCAAAAATGAAAATGAGTAAATTTATATTGAAGAAATTTCACATGGCAAATCATGAAATTAAATTCATTAATTAACTTAATTTTTAAAGAAGTGCAGATACAAATTGTGAGGAAGTCACAAAGAGATTGGCAGGGAAGAAGGTGGAGTTTAATAATGTTTGGAAGTGTGAGGTTATTCATTTTTGTTGTAAGAAAAAACGTGTCCGTGTTGATGCTGAGATGTTTTTTGGTAAAGTTGCACAAAGGATGTAAAGTTTATATGTGGGTACAACAAACATTTAGGATGGCAAATAGCAAGTTGGTTTTTATTGCAAGTGAATTTGAGTGTAGAAATAAAGATGTTTTGCTGAACTTACAGTACTCCAGGTGTTAAAGTTTGTGTATGATTTGGAGATGCCAGTGTTGGACTGGGGTGTACAAAGTTAAAAATCATACAACACCAGGTTATAGTCCAACAGGTTTAATTGGAAGCACTAGCTTTCGGAGCGACGCTACTTCATCCGGTGGTAGTGGAGGGCTCAATCCTAACACAGAATTTATAGCAAAAATTTACAGTGTGATGTAATTGAAATTATACATTGAAAAATTGAATGTCTGTTAAGCCTTTCATCTGTTAGAATACAGTGATAGTTTCACTTCTTTCATGTGTAAATCACAAAACCTTTTTTAATTAAAAAGTTGCATTCTCGGGTTAGCTGTTAACAATGGTGATAGCTAGACAATATGTCGAAGGTGTTGGCTCCTTGTGTTCTCTGTCTATGCCATGATGTTTAGATTGATTCTAATCTAAAAAGTGAGATAATGGAATTTTACATAAATTCATACAGTTTTTGAGCTCAGTTATCCAGAGATTGCAACAGTTAGAGATTCCCAAGACAGATGAAATAAGTTCTCAGAGTCTATTCTGTCAAGTCCCCAGAAGTCAAGTGATTGAATAGTCAGAGAATACAAGGAGGCCATTCACCCCATCATGTTGGCACTAGTTATCAGAAGGAGTGATTCAACACATGCTTTTCTTTTTCCTATCACTCTGCAAATACTTTTTTTCAGATAATCCAATTCCTTTACCAAAAAAAATCAATGGACCATGCCTTCATTGCACTTTCAAGCAGTGCTTTGCAGATCATGCAATGTCAATCATATCAAATCTTGGTTTTTCCAAACACCGGGTAATAGAAACCGAATTTACTCTGCTTCTCTTTATAGGATAAATCTTTCAGCTCAGAAGCATCTACATGCATTCATGTAGAACTCTGAGCTCAAAACCTGTATGAATTTATGTAAAACTCCGTTATCTCACTTTTTAGATTACAATCAATCTAAGCATCACGGCATAGACAGAGAACACAGGGGGCCAACACCTTCAACATATTCTGGATTAGTGGTGGTATTCCTGATGAAGGGCTTTTGCCCGGGACTTCGATTTTTCTGCTCCTCG
>NC_057718.1:75856800-75923431 GCF_004010195.1 Chiloscyllium plagiosum | reverse complement strand
AACAGATGAAAGGCTTAACAGGCAATCAATTTTTCAATGTATAATTTCAGTTACATCACTAAGTTTTTGCTATAAATTCTGTGTTAGGATTGAGCCCTCCGCTACCACCTGATGAAGGAGCGTCGCTCCGAAAGCTAGTGTGCTTCGAATTAAACCTGTTGGACTATAACCTGGTGCTGTGATTTTTAACTGGAGTACTGTATGCAGTTTCGATCTCCAGATTACAGAAAGATGTAATTACATTGGTTGTAATATAACAGAGGATCACTAAATTGGCTTCATGGCCGAAAGATTTATCCAATAAAGAGAAGCTGAGTTAATTGGGTTTCTATTTCCTGGCGTGTGGAAAAACCAAGATTTGATATGATTGACATTGCATGATCTGCAAAGCACTGCTTGAAAGTGTAATGAAGGCATAGACCATTGATTTTTTTTTTGGTAAAGGAATTGGATTATCTGAAAAAGAAGTATTTGCAGTGTGATAGGAAAAAGAAAAGCGTATGTTGAATCACTCCTTCTGATAGCTAGTGCCAACATGATGGGGTGAATGGCCTCCTTGTATTCTGACTATTCAATCACTTGACTTCTGAGAACTTGTTTCATCTGTCTTGGGAATCTCTAACACTGTTGCAATCTCTGGATAAGAGCTGGTCATTTAGGAGTGGCATAAGGAGAACTTTCATCAGTGAAGTCTGTGAATTGTTAGGATTCTCTCCCCTGAAGGTTCTGGGTGCACTACCATTAAATATATTGAAGGTTGGAATAGCGAGGTTTTTACTTAGGGAATCAAAGCAGAAGTGAATTTGGCTTGACAGGCCCTGTGGTGTCTCTTTGTATTTCTTATCATCTTATGTAATTGAAGTAAGGTAGAGGTTGAAATATCATGAATTTTTTAAGATGTTATTTTTATAATACCAAAATATGTACTTATATTGCAAACAGTTGATATTTCACAAGTGTAAAATTATTTTTTCAGGGCCAAGTAAGTTTATTAGTAATTATGATTTGTACACTGTTTAAAAAAACGCTAATTCAAAAGAGCAATATTTCAGGTGGGTGTGGTTAACAATGAACTAGAATGTAAAAACTTGAAGTTCCTAACAATTTAAGTGATCAAATTTTCAACCGTCTGAGTCCAGTGCTTTGGGTAGTATATACCCACTGACAGCACCTTCTGCTTTCAATCGGATTATGGATCACAGAAATTGTTAGTTTTACATTTGCAATGACCACTATCACACTCATAGAATGCGACTAGTGAACTATCATAATTACTTAGGGAAGATGATTGCCCAGTAGGATGATCACTAGATTATTAATCTTGAGACCCAGGTAATGTTCTGGAGACTTCAGTTTGAATCCTGTCCGGACAGATGTTGGAGTTGGAATTTGAATTCAGTATTTTGAAAATAAAAATCTGGGATTAAGAGTCTAATGACAACTGTGAAACCATTGTTAATTCAAAGTTTGAGAAGATTTGTAGCTCGGGTGCTCGTTGTTGTGGTTCTGTTTGCCGAGCTGGGAATTTGTGTTGCAGATGTTTCGTCCCCTGTCTAGGTGACATCCTCAGTGCTTGGGAGCCTCCTGTGAAGCACTTCTTCTGTGATGTTTCCTCCGGCATTTATAGTGGTTTGAATCTGCCGCTTCCGGTTTTCAGTTCCAGCTGTCCGTTGCAGTGGTCGGTATATTGGGTCCAGGTCGATATGCTTATTGATTGAATCTGTGGATGAGTGCCATGCCTCTAGGAACATGAACACGACTGGGACAACGCTACTATTATAGGACAAGCCAAACAGAGAACAGCCAGGGAATTCCTAGAGGCATGGCACTCATCCACAGATTCAATCAATAAGCACATCGACCTGGACCCAATATACCGACCACTGCAATGGACAGCTGGAACTGACAACCGGAAGCGGCAGAGACAAACCACTATAAATGCCGGAAGCAAGATCACAGAAGCGCTTCACAGGAGGGTCCCAAGCACTGAGGATGTCACCTAGACAGGGGACGAAACATCTGCAACACAAATTCCCAGCTCGGCAAACAGCCACAACTATTGTTAATTGTCAGGAAAAATAAAATAAGCATTAAAAGTTCAAAAACTAAAACAAAATTTTAAAAAAGTTTTAAGAAAAGAACCCATCTGGCTCACTGATATCCTTTTAGGGGAGAAACTGCCAACTTTACCTGGTCTAGCTTACTTGTGACTTCAGATCCACAACAGAGTAGTTGACTCTTAATTGCCTCTAGGCAATTAGGGATATGCAAAGAATACTGGCTCAGCTAACGATGCCCACATCCTGTGAGTTAATTTTTTAAAAATTGTCCTTTAAGGAGGATGATAAATAAGATTTGTGAAAAATTATACATGAATGTGTTCTAAACCTGACTCTTAAAACCCACTCTTGAAATGAAGCAGTAGATGTAATACCTATACTTTGTTTACATTGTTTAGATTCCTAGAAAGTCAAAATTGACAGTTCACAGGAATATCCGTGATGATGAAGGGTTTATCATTAGGCACTTCGCTGGAGCAGTCTGTTATGAAACAGTAAGTTTTACATTCCATGAATTTTATGTACTCTATCAAAGCCAAACAAGTAAAAGAATAACATTAATGTGTTCTACATTGTCTGAGATCCAAAGTGGTTTACAGCTGATCATATTCTTTTCAAATGCAGTCACTTGTAAAGAAGGGAACGTGACAAACAAATTGAACACAACAAAATCCAAAAAATATCAACTTTATAAAGACCAGAAAGCAGTTTAGTCAAAAATATTTACCAGGCGACCAGGGGGAATTCACATTCTTAAAATAGTCATAGGATCCTTATGAACCCCCTAAGGCACTTAGCATCTCCTCTCAAAAGACCTTGGCCTTCTAGTTCTTGGCAAGTGACGACTCAAGAATATTTTCACAGATTGTTCTTGCTATTTGTAATTTTTTTATGGTACGGTATGATCTTTTTCTCAGTTAATAGGTATTTCAATATGGTTATGAAACATTTAGAAGTGTGTGGAATGTCTTTGGATATTTAGATAAATTTTCCCATTTAATTTTCGCTATTGTGCTTGTGAATGGCCTTACTTTTTGAAGCAAATGGATAATGGCAGCTGGATTAAACTATTTAACCAATGACCCACTTCCACCATTCAATGTAACCATTAATTCCACTTAGCCATCTTTGTCCCTTATTCCTTAATACCTTTGCTTATAAAAAGGCTATCAGTATCAAAATTAAAATTAACATTTGACCTATCTTCTGGGCTACATTTCCAGTTGTAGATTCTCCAACCAGTGTGAATATTTCTCTTTTGCTTCCTTTACAATTCTCATTAATATCTTGGAATGTTGAATGAGTTATCTCTAAACCTTCCAAGTTTCAGAGAATACTACCCAAGTTTGCATTAAAAAAAATTTGCAGATACTGGAAATCTGAAATAACAGAAAATGCTGGAAGAACTGACACAGTAAGGCAGCATTTGTAGGGAGAAACAGGGTTAAATCTGATGAATTGTCATTGACCTGAAACTTGAACTCTTATTTTCCATTGCTGTCTGAATTGTAGCATTTTCAGTTTGTTATATTCTAATCTGTGCAATCTCTCTCTGCAATTTCACTTAATAAGTCTTTGCAGCTTTTCCTCCAAAGTCAATATATCTTTCCTAAATTGTGATGCTGACTGCAGAACATTTTATTCCAGGCGTGATTTAACCAGGGCTTTTTGTAAGTGTGGCTTAAATTCTACCTCTTTTATGGTCTGGTGCTCTTGGTATAAAGCACAGTACATAGAACCAATTTGTTTATTTTTTTTGTTCACATCTGTGACATTTATATAATTAAACTGCAGGGATTCCTAAGTCAATTTGGACCTTTGCATTTTCTAGCTTTTGACATTTAGAAAGTAGTCTGATGTCCTTTTCAGGACCAAACTGGAGGTCCTTAAATTCACATGCATCATTAAAATCCATTTGTTATAGATTTGTTAATTCACTTAATCTAACAATATCACTGATCTGATGTTTCCATCTGCACTGTTCACAATGCCATTTATCTCTGTCATCAGCAATCTTGAATGTTGGCCATCTATCCTATCATTTAAGTCATTAATAAGGACAGTCAGTAGTTGAGACGTAACCGAGATCCTTGCATGAACACCCATTAGTTGCATTCAGTGTCTGTCTGATATGCGTGTATTTGTCTCCAGCTGCTCAACCAGTTTCTTAACTAGGTCCAGAGTTTGCCTTCAGTGCAATAAGCTTCAACTTTAGTTGATGGCTTAGTTTAGGTGATGGCTTAGTGATCGTGAGACTATTATTCCAGAGACCCAGGTTGTGTTCTGGGTACTCAGGTTCAAACTTAGGTAGGAATTTGCATTCAGTTATTAAAAAAAAATATAGAATTAAAAGTTTAATGATGACCATGACCATTGTCCATTGTCAGAAAAACCCATCTAGTCCATTAATATCCTTTTAGGGAGGGAAATCTGTTAACCATACCTGGTTGACATGTGACTCCTGACACCACAACTATGTGGTTGTCTCTCAAGTAGCAATTAGGGATGGGCAGTAAATAGTAGCCTGGCCAGCAATGTCCATATCCCATGAATGAGTATCTCCCAATGCCCTATTGGGAGTCCATATCAAGAACGTGCATAGACATTACATTGTCCACTATTTTAGTCATGCTTTAAAGAAAATACAATCCATTCCATAATTACCTTTTTAAGTCTATGCTGAATTCCTCTGATCAGCTGAAATTTAAGATAGGCAAAAGTGAGGACTGCAGATGATGGAAACAAGAGTCTAGATTAGTGTGGTGCTGGAAAAGCACATCAGGTCAGGCAGCATCCGAGCAGGAAAATCGACATTTTGGGCAAAAGCCCTTCATCAGGAATGGAGACAGCAAGCCTCCAGGGTGGAGAGATAAATGGGGGTGCAGGGAGTGTGGGTGCTGGAGCTGGGGCTGAGGAGAAGGTAGCAAAGAGTACAATAGGTGAATGGTATCACCTCCATCCCCACCCCCATTCACCTATTGTACTCTTTGCTGCCTTATCCCCAGCATGGAGGCTCCCTGCCTCCACTCCAGATGAAGGGCTTTTGCCCGAAATGTCGATTTTCCTGCTCCTCGGACATTGAAATTTAAGATACTCGGTCACACTAGCTTTAGTTATGGATTGAAGCAATTCCTGACATCTGATACTAAGTTAATTGTTTTACAATTCCTTGGTTGCACTTTACAAAATACTTCATAAAAATGGAGTGATGTGAAATTTTCTAATATAAAGGATAGTTTGAGTGCAGAGAAAATTTTTAAATGTTTATAGTTGAAGCACCTGATATGTTCACACCCGCTTCTTTTAAACCCTGGAGTGGAAGCCATCTGGTTCTGGGGATGTGGCATTCTTGCAGTTATCATCTTCATAACTGTTGTTTTGCATGTGCCAATTTTGGTGAGACTCCAATTCTGATGCAAAATTATTAATGATGACATTGTCTCCTGTTAAAACTGACACACAGTAATTATTTAATATGTCTGTGGCTTTTTTTAAACAAAAAAATTACGGAAACACATTTGTTCCAGGTCACGTTTTCCTGATATAATTATTTTAAGAGATTTGATCTTGATGTGATGTCCTTTGCCTTTTCCTTGTATTTCTTTTTTGTAACACTCTGCTTTTTACCTTATGTTGTTATTTGTGTCTCTCCCAGTCACCGTGACCTGTCTGTTTGGCATTTGTGTGTGTGCTTTAGTTGTCCTTTATCTATTTAGTTGTAACTGGTTGTTTTAATGGATGATAGATATTCACCCATTTTCTGAGGATAGTCTCTGCTTCACATTGTCAGAACTGGGACCCATGCCCTCAGGGGTGCTAGAGTGGTTGAAGCTGTTTTGAAGGAAATTGGCAGGGGAACGGGAACCTATGCAAGGAGTCAGAGGAAGAGGAATCATGGACAAAAAGGGGAATAAGAGAATTGATAAAAGGATCAAAGTCCAGAATCAAACAAAGCCACAGTGAGAATAGAAACATTAAAAAGGCTTTGTGTCTGAACTCATGGAACATTTGAAATAAAGTGGATGAATAAATTGCTATTTGTAAAGAGTTGTAAAAAAAGTGTTATATACTTGATTATGGAGACATGGATGTAGGATGACCAGGGAAGGGAACCGAATATCCTGCCATTTTCAGTATTTAGGAAGGACATACGAAAGGAAAAGGTGGTGAAGTTGTATTGCTGGTTAAAGAGGATACCAACATAATATTGAGGAAAGATATCAGCTCAGACAATATAGAGTGTGTGTGTGTGTGTGTGTGTAATTGAGAAATATTAAGGAGCACAAATCATTGGGGATGGTCGATGGACCATCAAATTGTAATGGTGATGTTGGGAATAGCATTAAACAGGAAATCAGAGGTGCATGCAATCAAGGAATATCTGTAATTATGGCGCTCTTTAATCATTTTATAGATTGAGTGAATCAAATTAGTCACAATAACATAGAAGAAGAATTCCTAGAACATGTACAGGATGGTTTTCTGAACCAGAACGTTGGGAATCCTCCAGAGAGTAGGCCATCTTAGACTGCATATTCTGGAATGAGAAAAGACTAGTTGTGAGAGACTCCTTGGGTTTAAGTGACCATAATGTTATAGAATTCTTCATCAAGATTGAGACTTTCCTGAGCTGAGACACCTGAATCTTAAGGGAAACTATGATTGTGTGAAGCATGAGTTGGCTTTAGTGGATTGGGAAATGTTATTGAAAGGAATGACCATGTACAGGCAATGGCAGATATTCAAAGAGTGAATGGGTGAACTACAAAAATTGCTAATTGCTTTCTGTTGAAAGAGTGCAAAGAGAACAATGGCCAAACTATGGCTTACAAGAGAAGATAGAGTATGAAATGTAAAAAAAAAGGCAGACAAATTAGCCATAAAAAAAAGACCTGAGGATTAGGAGCAGTTTTGAAATCAGCAACGGAGGATGATGGGATTGATTTAAGAAGGGAAAAATAGAATGAGAGCAAGCTTGCAGGGAACATAAGAACTATAAAATTTTCTGTAGGTGTATAAAGAGAAAAAGATTAGTGAAAACTGATGGAGGTCCCTTACAGTCAGAACTTGAGGAATTTATAATGGAGAATAAAGAAACAGCTGATGAACTATATTTATACTATGCTTCTGCCTTCAGAAAAGAAGCCATGATAACTTGCAACAAATCATGGGGAACCCAGGGTTAGTGAGGGAGGAATTGAAGTAAATCTGCAGTAGATAAATAGTGTTGTAGAAATTGATGGGATTGAAGGCTGATAAATCTCCAGGGCCTCATAATCTGCAGAGTACTTAAGGAAGTGGTGCTAGAAATAGTGGATGCAGAGTGGTATGGTGACTTAGTGGTTACCACTGCTGACTCACAGCACCAGGGACAATGGTTTGATTCCAGCCTCTGGTGCCTGTCTGTGTGGAGCTTGCACATTCTCCCGGTGTCTGAGTGGGTTCCCTCCAGGTGCTCCGGTTTCCTCCTCCTGTCTAAAGATGTCTTAATTCTACTATAAAATCTCCAATATTTGCTTAGTTTCAATTATGTCTTTGAAATAATTGCATCCTTCATTTAGGAAGTACTCAGTGCAACTTTCTCCTTGACAGGCAAAGTTTGTGGAAAAAAACAATGATGCCTTACACATGTCCTTGGAATCACTGGTGTCTGAATCAAAAGATCCATTTGTTCGGAAACTTTTTGAAGGAACCAACAACAATAAGGACACAAAACAGAAGGCAGGAAAGCTGAGCTTCATTAGCGTTGGAAATAAATTCAAGGTAGATTCACTTAAAGAACTCTTACGTTATGTAAATCTATAAATAAGAAATGTACAATATTTTCTTACAGAATTTAGCAAACATTAAAATATTGACCGGCAGCCTATTGAATTATTATACTTTGCGTAATGCATCCTGATTTGAGCATCTAGATTGTAGTATCATCAATACTCTTCATTTTCTTTCAGGCTGTAATGTGCTCCAGTAACTTGGCCTTCTCTGAGTCTATATTAATATTTTGCCCTTTGCTATGACATGGTATCTGTCTAAGTGAGAGCTTCCCCACACAACTCAAGGGATCGTTCGTTTATATGTAATGGGAAGACTTTGTCAGTATTATACATTATAATAACGAGAATAAGTTTAACGATAACTGAATCTATTTTAAAATCATCCTAACTCATTCTTGACATTAGTCTCTTTAACACTTGCAGTATATTATCTAGTTATTTGTGTATTCATACCAAATAAACTAATTGATTTATTTTTATATTTGCCTTCAGGACCAGAGTTTGATGAATCAGGTGCTCTACATCCTTAATGAGCATGTTTAAAAAAATACATTTCAACTTTATTATTCTTTCTTCATTCATAGGCTGTGAGCATCTGTGGGCCAGCTGTTATTACCTGTCCCTAACAATCTCTAACTTAGCTTGCTAGATCCGTTCAAAGAATAGTTAAAATGGTCTGCCTTGCTGTGGGTTTGAAATGACATCTCTGCCATGTGGCAGATTTCCTTTCCTGAAGAATATTAGTAAACCATATGGATCTTTATGACAATTTAGCAGTTAATCATTCATCTAACGTTTTATTCTTGATCGATTTTAGTAACTGAATTTAAATTTCTCAGCTTCTAAGGAAGGCACAAGATTACTGATCCAGAAATGTAGCCACTATCTTAGTGGCAGTGTCCCAGGTTCAAGCCTCACCTGCTCCAGGGGTGTATAATAACATTTCTGAACAGGTTAATTAGAGAATATTCAGAATAATCACAGGTCGTTTCTTTTCATTGTGAATGTTGATATGGATGTCACTGGCCAAGACAGAATTTATTGCCCATTCTGATTTGCCCAAAGGTTTTTTGGGTTCTGAGTCCAGAGTCATAGATAGGCCAGACAAGGTAAGATTAGCAGTTTCCTTCACTAAATGGGTTTTTCCAACATTATTGGACTCTTAAATCCAGATTTTTATTGAATTTAACATGCAAATTGCTCTGAAAGTCATTGTTGCAACACGGGTAATGTTGCTTTTCTGTTAGGGCAGAAATGCTAATACATTTCTGTGCAGTGCATGCATATTGTTTTTAAGAAAGATTTGATTTTACTGTATAAATCCATTTTCACAATTTCAATATGTCCCAAAGTCTTTTAAAACGTTCTAAGTGTTTTAAAACTTTGCAAGTGTAATTATTGTTGTGATGTGGATGCCCATGGCAAGATTCCATCAGCAACAATGAAAGAAATTACCAGATCATCTATTTCTTGTGGTGATGGAGGATTTAATTGTCAGCCAGGCTATAAGAATTTCCTTACTCTCTCTCCTAAAAATAGATACAGCCACCTAAGAGGACAGCTGGTGCTTCAGTTTAATATCTAACTAAAAGTCAGCACTTCCAGCTGGGTGGCAATCCTCCTTTCAGCACTGCACTGAAGTTCCAGCTGAAATAATAAGCTCCAGTTTCTGGAGTCAGATGTGAGCCCCAAGTGAGATTGTTATCAACTGAACCAAAGTGGGTATTTGTTATAAGGAAATGTGGAAAGTTAGAAATTAGCATCTGTTTCGACTCTGTCTAATTTAGGCAAAAGCTCAGCATTTAACAGGTCAATTTGATAATTTCTGATTGTAAACAATTTCTATTCGTACTTCAAGTTGGAGCCAAGTGTTTGTCAGTCATCTCTTGGCATTTGTGTTACTGAATCTGACTGAAGGGACAAGTCGGTCAATATAATCATTGAGTGCTGGCTAGTACGTAATATTCAGGAATTTGAGCAATGGAAATTACTATTTGGTGAAAGTTAAGACAAGTTTTGCACATGACAGAGTAAAATGCAAAGTCACCATAATGCTATCGGACCATTTGGCGGCTGCTTTTTAGAACGAGAGAGGCAACTGGTGTTGATTTAACTTGAGGGTCACCACATTTCAGGTGAGGGGAGGGGAGTCCTTTGTGATCACCTCAGCCAATATGGGAATTGAGCTTGTGCTGTTAGCATCACTCTCTGCATTGCAAACAAACCGTCTAATCAACTGACACATCCAACACCAAAACGTGGTTGAGTAATTGAGTAATTTATTGATTTTTATGAACCTGTAGTTCCAAAGCTAATGCAGCAGCTTTTCACTAGGTACACATGCCTACAATAACTCAAACCAAATCAAATCAAATATTAGTCACGTGGCCTGAGAACCTGTTACAGTGGAGAGGCCAGAAGTTGAATTCACAGGTTTTTTTTTGCCAAAGAGTAATGGCAAATAATATTGTATTAGTATAGATTTAATTGTGCATTCTCATTAGGATTTAGCATGCCTTCCTAGTGTGATGGAACATCTAGCAGCAGGTGGTGATGGCAAGGGCAAGTGCTGAGAAGTGCAGCCAGAGTGGTTGTGCCAGGATCTCGAGCAGTGGTGAGGGAGGGAGGGAGCGAGCAGGATAGATAGAGTAATGAATGTAACTCCTTTCGGGGATGGAGCCTTTATGGGGATCAAACAGAATCAGGCACAAAGGATGTCTTCAGACAGATATAAACCATAGACTTAGTTGCATATAAAATGTATGTCTTCCTTATTTAGCTTTAATTTCTAGTCTCTCCTCGTGAAACTAGATAACGCACTCATTTTCAGCTTGACATTTGAGGAAACCCTTCAAAGACTTATCTGACTTGTCACAGTTGAACTTGTAAACATTTTTCAGGCTTGACTTTCTTTTCCAGATAAACTTACAGTACTGGACACTTTATTACCAAGGAAGGCATTACCCTTGAGGACGAGAAAATCTGAGCAATAGACAAGTGTCTCCTGCTAAAGATGGGAGTTAGAGCTGAGTTGGTTCCTTGCTCTAGTGGGTTACTAAAGGTGGTTTGTGCAAGGCAATGCACAGTTGGCTGTCCCACTGGCAATTTGCTGAAGAAATGAGAAAATGCTGCAGAAGTGCTTAGCAAAGGATGTATGAGGCATGCTACTTCACAGAGAATCACGAGGAGTTGGATCCCAGCATGTGAGACTCCTTTTACACCCTTGAGCAGAAGCTTATCTCATCACCTGTTAACTATCCAGATTTCTACCTCTTTCATGGGAACTGACACCAGTCTTTTTGGCCAAGGTGCTGTCACAGGTCCAATGGCAGGGAAAAAAAGTGTTATTTCTGCCAGTTGGAGTGTCAAGCTGATTGAGAAGAAAATGCAGAATTACTCCAGTGTGAAACTCAGCCAACCTCAAAGCCAGGCGTTTATCTCCCAGAAATTCAGAGACATTCTGATTAGTGCTGAATTTGAGGGGTTTGCAGACAACACTCCACTCAGCTACGTTCAGATGTCTGTCAAGCTTGGAGCATAGAAACTCAATGGACCATTGAATTCACTCCGTTTTGATTCCAGATCTAGTATAGATCAGGCAAAAATAATGCACATGTCGATGTCCTTATTCAGAAGACTGACCAGAGGACAGATCCTGCCCCTGCCTGATTCAGGGGGCTGTGGCTAACAGTGCTTCATGCCCCATCTCAAAAGCAGCATTCCAACCCAATTTCCAATAGTGTTCAGACGAAGATTCAGCGGAGTATCAATGTTGTAATGAGTGAGATACAAATCAGGTCCAGATAGTTAAAGCCAGGTTTCACCCTTTGCTACTTAAATTGAAAGATGTCTTCAGTCAGCTTCAATTGATTGATGCAGGCCTAAAACCATAAAATACAGGACAAAAAGTAGGCCATTCAGCCCAACAAATTTGCTCTGCCATTCAGTGGGATCATGGCTGAATTGATAATGCTCATCTGCATTTCCCTGTCTTTTTTCCATAACCCTCGATTTCCTTATTGATTAAATATCTGCCCATTTCAGTCTTGGATACGTTTGTGGAGAATGCATTCCTCAGATTCATTGCCCTCAAGAGAAAAATATCCTCATCTTTGTCTTAATTGGGTGACCCCTTATTTTGAGATTATGCCCTCTGGTCCTAGAGTGTCTGTCAAGGTGAAACATCTCTCAGCTTTAACTATCTGGACCTGTTTTGTATCTCTCTCATTACAATACTGATATGGTGCTGAATCTTAGTCCTCTAAGAATCTGACATGTTTCAAATAGGTTGCCTTTCATTCTACTTAACAGATGAAACCCACTTAAACTCTCCTAAGAAAATCCTGCTCTGTCAGAAATCGAGGGGGTGAACCATCTGAGTTGCCACAGAATAGTATTGTATGTTTCTTTGCCCAGGAGAACCAAAACTGTTCAAGTATTCTAGTTGTGGTCTAACTAAGGACTTTAGTTTTAGAAAAACCTTCTTATTTTTACCTTGCCATTTTCATATTCCATTGCAGAAAGAAAGGCCAACATTCCATTTGTATTCCCTATATTACCTGTTGAACCTGAATGCTGGCATTTCATAACTTATGCATGAGGACTCCCAAATCCCTTTGTTACTGTAGTTTTGTGTAGTCTTTATTTAAAGAAAGTTCAGCTCCCCTCTTTCCCACTGAAGTGTAAAATCTCATTTCCCCACATTCTGTTCCATCTGTCAAGTTTTTAGCCACCCACTTTACCTGTCCATATTCCTCTGTACTTTGTGTCACCCTCAGCACTTGCCTCCTGCTTATTTTTGTGATCCACGCACATGTCTATAGTATGTTTACTTTGCTCATCCATGCCATGATCACATTGTTAATAATTGTGTCCCCAGTACCAATTCCTGTGGCGCAGGTTGGCATCCTAAAAATGCCCCCTTTATCCAAATACCCTATCTTCTATTAGTTAGCCAACACCCTGTCCCTGCTAATATGCTACCCCCAACATCTTGGACTTCTGTTTTGTGTAGTGTTTTTCATGATACCTTATTTGGAAACCTAAATCTAATACATTTGAGGGTTCCCTTTTATCTATCCTGTTTGTTGCATCAGTAGACTGCACTATTACTGTAAGGCCCAACACGTACTAATTCAGCACTAGCTGATGAGGGAGTCTGAATGGGCACAGAAATTCTTCTTTCCTGGCAGTTCATGATCAAGCAGAATACCAACCAACAGAAGACCGCTGCCCTGATGCAAACCTTAACAGAGCAGTGTTACTGGCCTGGGATGGTTGTTGATATTGATAACAGCCAAAATTGAGAAAAACATGCTTTGGTCACTATCACCCCAACGTTGAATCTCTGGCTGCCAGGGGATCTGTAGAAATCTTTGAAATGGACTTTTATGGTCCTTGACAGGACTGAGCATGTTCTTCCAATCATGGATGCCTTCACCAGGTTCACACAGGTTTGCCCACTTTGACCCAAAGACTTTACCTAAAGCTAGAGTGTTAGTTTACGTGTTTTGGTGCTCCATTGGACATAGAAAAGTACAGCACAGAACAGGTCCTTTCGCCCATGATGTGCCAAGGATTATTTCTAATCTAAACTAAAATAGCCTAACCTACTCAATTCAACCCTCAATTCACTGCTGTCCATGTGCATGTCCAGCAGTCGCTTAAATGCCCCTAAGGACTCTGCTTCCACCACGACCGTTGACAATGTATTCCATGCATTCACAACTCTCTGCGTAAAGAACCTACCTCCAACGTCTCCTCTATACCTTCCTCTTAACATCTTAAAATGATGACCCCTCGTGCCAGTCAATCCTACCCTGGGGAAAAGTCTCTTCCTATTGACTCTATCCGTGCCTCTCATTACCTTGTATACCTTGATCAGGTCACCTCTCTTCCTCCTTTTCTCCACAGAGAAAAGTCCGGGCTTAGTCAACCTCTCTTCGTAAGACAAGCCTTCCAGTCCAGACAGCATCCTGTTATACCACCTCTGCACCCTCTCCAAAGCCTCAATATCTTTCCTATAATAGAGTGACCAGACGTGGACACAATATTCAAGTGTGGCCTCACCAGGGTCTCGTAGAGCTGCAGCAAAACCTCGCAGCTCTTAAACTCAATCCCCCTGTTAATGAGAGCCAAAATGCCATATGCAGCCTTAACAACCCTATCCACTTGGGTGGCAAATTTGAGAGATCTATGTACTTGCACACCCAGATCCCTCTGTTCCTCCACACTGCCAAGAATTCTGACTTTAATCCTATATTCAGCATTCAAGTTCGAAATGCAACACTTCGCATTTATCCAAGTTGAACTCCATCTGCCATTTCTTAGCCCAGCTCTGCATCCTGTCTATGTTGCGCTGCAATAGCCCTTGATACTATCAACAGCACCTCCAACCTTTGTATCATCGGCAACCTCCTCGTCCAAGTGATTTATAAAAACTACGAAGTGCAGAGGTGCAAGAACCAAGCCCGGATGGACACCACTCACTACTGACCTCCAGGAAGAACACATCTACAACCACTCCCTGCCTTCTGACAGCCAACCAATTCTGAATCCAGACAGCCAAATCTCCCTGTGTCCCATACGTCCTGACTTTATGAATGTGTCTACCATGGGGAATCTTAACAAATGCCTTGCTGAAGTCAATAAACACCACATCTACTGCTCAACCTTCGTCGACTTGTCTCGTCACCTCCTCAAAGAACTCTAAGATTTGTGAGGCATAACTTGCCCCTCTCAAAGCCATGCTGACTGCCTTTAATCACACTATGCTTTTCCAAATAGTCATAAATCCTATCCCTCAGAATTCTTTCCAAAAACTTGCTGACCACAGACATAAGACTGACTGGTCTGTAATTACCAGGGATTTCCCTAATCCCCTTCTTGAAAAGAGGAACAACATTGTCCCCCCTTCCAATCTTCCGGTATGATTCCTGTGGAGAGTGAGGAAGCAAAGATCTTCGCCAGCGGCTTAACTACCTCCTTTCTCGCTTCCCGGATTCACAATGATCAAGGACATAACTTGGACAGCAAGATCCTACAGAAGCTTTGAAGCAGGTCTAAAGCATCACCTAGAGTTGCACCACGATCTGTCACTCGGGGTCATTTGACAACTGACTTAACCGTACTCTGCATAACCATCTGCTCATCATGCCACATGAGAGTAAATAAAAGAGACATTTTGTATTCTCTGTAGCTAGCTGGTTTTGGCCTATAATAGCACCCTGCACTAATCCACAGATTATTTTCCATGTCACCTCTTCTTTGGGTTTGCTCTTCCCATAGATAAAATGCTTGGGTTCACCACTGTTTCTGATGGGGATGGTCAGCTGAGCAAGTGAATAGTAAGCATCACAGCAAGCATTTTGGATGGCATCTAAAAGGATAAAGTGAAGCACTGAAGAAAAATATTGTCTGATGACTTGGCTAGCAGAACTGAGCTTCCAACTGGTGCAAAGGTATGCCTCTGAAAATTAAATATCAGGGCTTAGAGTAAGATGCGGAACGTGTGGAATCATAACTTCCACAGTCATCAAGTGGCTGGACACAGGTTACCATAAAAAAAAATTAGTGAACTCACAGCTGGAAGGCAGCCTCAGAAAATGATGCTCAGGAAAGGGAGTTGCCTATGGCCAGGAACCTAATGGATGATGTGGAGATGAGCAGCTCACTCAGTGGTATAGATCCTGGAATGTTGGTATCTGATGGCTTGAGTGAAGTGGAGTCAAATAATGAGGAATCTGGAACTGACCTGTGTGTTGTGAATCCATTGGGTGTATCCTGTGGATGAAGGTCTAATTATGACTTGAAGAACAGTGCAGGGATGATCTCCTGGAAGATGGAAAAAGACGTCATCAAATATGTGACTTCTAGAGACTTGACAACCAATAACCCAGCATGGGTAGTCCATCGCAGAGAGCAGATGATATCATTACAGATAGGAGGCTGAGAAGATCTCGAGCAAATGCTGCATATCACCCAACCCATATCATTTACTCAGATTGGCGATGCGTGATGAGAATGCAGCCATTAATGTGGACAGAGACATTCTAGCCATCATATGCTATTGAATCTGTTAACCGTGCAACTGCTTTGCAAACATACGCTCTGCGTTATGTATAGTTGGCAAAGTGGAAAGTCTCAAGTAGGGAAGTATGTAATTGATCCCAAGCTACTGGTAACAATAGTGGGAGGAGGGCAGCCAGAGTAGTGGTGCCATGATATCCAGGTGGTGAGGTGAACACAGCAGCTGGTGCAGTCAAACAGACTCCTCTGGAGGAGGGGGTGTCTTTGGGGACAAGCTACTGAGTGGGAAAAGAATCAGGGACAGACCAAGGATTTCCTCAACCAAATGTGAGCCATAGCTTAGTTCTGTGTAAATACTGTGTCTTTCTTCCTTTAACCTTACTTTCTCTTCAGGTTTCTAATCACCTGATGCCAGTGGAATAAATAATCCCTGCTACATAACCCTTGGGCCACCTATGTGTTCAAATCTCATGTTGATCTCTGTCTTATTCATCTATGATGCTTCAAGTAATTTTTCTCTAACTGCTTTCTTGTCAATATTTCTACTCTCCCAATCTTTTCAACTGAGATTTACAAAATGTCTTTCAGAAACTTACTTTTTGTTTTTCTATAATCTGAATTTGTGGAGCCATATGTAAACCTATTCCAGATAGATAATGGAATGTACATCACTAAATACAAAGGCAGCAAATGTCTAATGAGGGGAAAAAAAAGTCCAACTAAATTGTATTTTGGAGAACAAAAATTCCAACTACTACTACAATGTAAGATGGGTTTTCTGACCTTTTTTTTATACATTCTTTGAGGATAATTGACTTGAGGGAAGAGAAAATGTGAATTGATGTTGACAGCTCTAAGGTGATATTTATAATGTTCACATTCTTTCCATTGTCCATTGCCTCAATTTCTGATGCTTTCTTCTAATCTCCTCTCTTCTTTAGTGATGGCAACTTTCAGGTCTGTCTTCTCTATCTTTTTTCTTGCTCCTTTTCCTCAGGCAGTGACTTGATGTGAGATGCTCCAGTTCAGGATGAGAGTAAAGAAAACTGTAGGGAGGTTGGGAAATGAAAAAATAGACAACAGCCAGGGACAGCAGGTAAATCTTTACTCAAGCAACCGCACACCAGTAAAGCACCTGCTTAGAGCACTGACTTCACTCGTATTGGCTGGTTGCTTAAAATTGCATTTTAACCCTTTTTAGCACGAGATTGATCCTGAGACATGTTAGGAATCTAGATCGGTAGAAGTTTATAATGACGGTTTTTTATTTAGTTGCCATATGTCTGACGGTTGCCCTCACAAACCTTATGTATCCGTTTTACTTTTTATGAATGGTCCCAACTACCTTTTTGGGTCTTTTTTTTTTAAAAAAAAGACAAAATGCCCCAGTCATTGGCCACAATTAAATTTATCCCCATTCAATTCTGAGGACACTTCAGCTTTGCAAAATTGGCAGCTAATCACAGTGCAGATTTTTGGACCATCAGTAATAAAATTGGCTTGTTGATTCTGTGCATCTCTCCTGTTGGATACAGCAGGGATTCCACGTAGCAAATGGGCATTTTAAAAATAATTTCATTTCATGCCATTAACCTAACCTTGCTCCCAGTTCCCAAATAGGAACTTTCATCTCGTCTTGAAAAAGGATGTGTGATCGTTCTCACAAATGATACTGCACCATTTGACACTGTTTAATTCAGTATTTGACTTGTTAGTATTCACAGCTAAACATTAGCATGTTCATTTTCAGTGCAGGCACCATTTCTTTGAAGTTGACTGCAACAAAGCAGCACTGCCTGGGATAGAAAGTTATGAAATGAATTTTTAAATTTTCACTCTTGATTTTGATCTTAACTCTGTCATTGTCCAATCTAAGAGAGAGCGTTCCTCAAGCCTTGGCAGTTAAGTGTTTTTTTTTAAAATGTATCTTGGACAGTGATGGCCAGTGAACTGTTGGGATCAGTGTACCCACAACTAATACTGCCTGACTCATTCTTGAAATGTGCACCTTTTCAACAGGAGCCACTGAGCAGAGAGAAACCTAAAATGATGTCCTAGCTCTGGCCACACATCCAGGCAAATTGAGGTGATTGCAGTGCTCCCATTGTGCAGCATGGGCAACAAGATTGAGTGTGGGAGCTTTTTGCTCTGCATGGCTCATTACAATACGATGCTGTGTATTAGCCAATGGACTGAGGAAGGGGCTAGCTCCTATTATACTTAGGTTTTGTTACTTCCTTCTGTTTATTTTTGGAGTGATGGGTAATGGGATGGTGAGGAGGAGGAATTAAAAGCTTTGTTTCGGCCACCTTGTCAACGTCAGCCAACTTGGGCGCTGGATGTGGAAAGGATTTAAGTTAATGTTAGGCCGTGCCATGCATGGTTTCTACTAGGAATCATTTCATTCGCGCTTCATGACTTGGAGGATGTTTGGCTGCATGCTCCACTATTACCTCCACCATATCAACATTTTATCAATATTTTTAAAGTTGCATCGCATTAAGCTTTTTTGCTGCTCCTAGAATTTTGTGAATATTTGGGTTTTTCTCACTAATGTACTGCTCATTAAATGCATGCAGAAAATTGTTCTTCCACATTATATAATGTTTTGCTAGTCATGTTTAAAAAACAAAATGCAATGCTCAGTTATCAACAAAATCTCTCGTGCAGAGATTTCACTTGTGGGTTTGCTTAAGTTCAAACACAAAATGCAAATAATTAAAGTTTGTTTACTTTTTCTCTATCTCACCCCCTCAAGACTCAGTTGAATCTGTTGCTTGACAAGTTACGCAGCACAGTGAGTACTAATTACTATATTTAACTGTTACAGTCCTATAATTTATGAATGGGTGCTATCTCTAAATTGAGAGAACAGTGCTTTCCTGTGAACTTCCAGATGTAAAGATAAAATTCAATTTCATTAATATAGCCATTCATGATCTCATGCTTCACGCCAATGAAGTGCTTTTGAATTTTAGTCACTGTTACAAAGTATGTAATGCAACAGTCAGTTTGCACAAGAACACCAAAACAAGATGTGATAACAAGCCAGTAGAAAGTGAGGGCTGCAGATGCTGGAGATCAGAGCTGAAAATGTGTTGCTGGAAAAGCGCAGCAGGTCAGGCAGCATCCAAGGAGCAGGAGAATCGACGTTTCAGGCATGAGCCCTTCAGGAATCATTCCTGAAGAAGGGCTCATACCCGAAACGTCGATTCTCCAGCTCCTTGGATGCTGCCTGACCTGCTGTGTGATAACAAGCCAATCAATTTGATGTAGCTGATTAAGTAGGATTATCAGTGAACTACTTGGCTCCATTTTGAGCATGCCAAAGGGACCTTTTGTATTCACCTGAGGATGAATATTTTTAGCTTTAGCTTAATATTTTATGCAACAGACAATATCTTTGACATGTTTGTGCTTCCTCATTTATAACACTGGATTGTAATCTAGTCTCTGTATAGAATTTAAACCCACACGTCTCTGCACTCTTGGTTGCTGAGTCAATCACTAACCACAGTTTATATCTGGGGGACATGACAGAATAAGGCAGTTAGCATGTTGTTGATACACAAAAAATACATTTAATTGTTTTATTACCATGGATTTGTTTATGCTTCCCTTTGGTCAAGACAATGATCAGGTAACCACCTCTCAGGTCCTCTGCTCCATTAGTAACCAGGAGAAGGTTCATATAAGCTGCACAGGGTGATTCCCATTTTGCTTTACTCCAGCTCCATATTGGAAAACACCCATGATTTTTTGACCAACCCTTTTCTGGTTTACTTGGGATTAGAAATGAATCATATGCAGACTAAGCACTCAGGGGTACTGTGTATTAATCAGCAAATATGCAATGGTAGCAGTACAGTGGGATGAGAACTGGAAAATGATTTATCCTGAATCTGTTAATGGAAATTATGAAGGGTTAAGTGAGAAATACTTTCACTAGATTGAATTTTGATGCAAAATATGTCACTCAACTACCTGTTTTCTGTTAGGGATCCAGCTTTATTCGGTGCATCAAACCTAATCTCAAAATGACAAGTCATCAGTTTGAAGGAGCACAAATTTTGTCTCAACTTCAGTGTTCAGGTGAGAATTCTTTTTCCGTTAATATATTCTCGGCATGCCTTCAGATTGTATTTTATAATATCAACAAACTGAATTAAGTGCGAAGTTGTTCTTTCTGATGGCCAACTAAACAACCCCTTGCATATAACATTCTCTCCCATTTGAGCTCAAACATTTATCAAGCTTTTGCTATGTTCCTAATTATCCAGGAAGGCTTCCATTTTCTTCTTCAATCCATTCCTGGTCAAATCCCTAATCATCCCAGTTTCTCTTCTCACATGATTACTTTGGAATATGCCAAGTTCCATCTTTTCTCCTACTCTTCATCATTTAATTACATTGCTGTGATATACACCTATAAAGGAGTATATTTTAAGCTACGATCCATCATTATCCAGCTCAACAGGATATGATTAAGGCATTGTTAGGCAATCTGAATCCACTGTTCTTGGCTTCTGGTAAAAACAAATTTGAATAATGTTCAAATAAATAACCATATTATTGTTTCCCCAATGTCTGTGCACAAATGATATGTTTATCTAAGGGAGTAACGTAAAAAACATACCATAGAAGCATCTGATCAAATTCCAGATATATCCTATTGGGTGGCATGGTGGCACAGTTGTTAGCTCTACTGCCTTACTGTGCTGGGCTTGATTCCAGTCTTTGGTGACAATTTCCACCACTCTATAACTTTCACATCGTCCATTTCTGACCATTCCCTTCCTTTCCTGGAGCAACCTGTTTCTACTTCAGCAAATAAACTATCCACAGCCATCCACTACAAAGCCACCGACTCCCATAGCTGCCTTCACTGCAGCTCTTCCCAACCCACGTCCTTTAAGGATTCCATCCCATTCTCCCAGTTTCTTTGCCTATGTCGTATCTGTTCAAATGATGCCACCTTCCAAAACAGCACGACTGATATGGCTTCCTTCTTCCATAACCGGATTTTCCCGCCCATTGTGGTAGACAGGGCCCTCACCTGCATCTGACCTATCACCTATCCTTCCACCCTTGCCCTTTCCCATCACTCCCAATAGCATGGTTGGAACCCCCTTTTTACCCAACCAGCCTCCGCATTTAAAGGATAATTCTCCGTCATTTCAGACAACTCCAACAGAATGCCACGATCAAACACATCTTCCCCTCACTCTCCCATCTGCTTTTTGCAGGGATCAGCCTTTCGGGACACCCTAGTCCATTCCTCGATCACCAACACTAGCCCCTGCCTCTCACACCACCTTCCCATGTAAGCTCAAAAGGTGCAATACCTGCCCCTTCTCCTCCCTGCTCACCATCTAAGAGCCAAAACAGTCTTTCCAGGTGAAGCAGTATTTCACCTGTACCACCTCCAATCTTGGGTATCGTATTCATTGCACCCAATGTGGCCGACTCTACCTTGGAGAAACCAAATGCAGAGCATCTCCATGTGCAAGCAGGACCCTGACCTTCCCATTGCAGGTCGTTTTAACACAGTGTCCTGCTCGCATGCCCACTTGTCTGTCCTTAGTATGCAGCACTGCTCCAGTAAATGACAACGCAAACTGGAGGAGCAACATCTCATCATCAAACCAGGCAGTTTACAATCTACTGGGCTTAGTATTGAGTTCAACATCTTCAAATAGTGAACCCATTCCTTCCCTTTCTTTAAGCTTCACTTGTTACATTCTCTGTCACACCGCTTCTCCCCCCCCCCCCCCTGAGATGCACCATTGTTCTGCCATTCTTTCATTCCAATTACTTAATCTGAACTATCAACACCTATCCTCACCCCAGCTCTCCAATCTCCCACTCCCACTACTCCATAAATGTTGCCCCCCCTCCACATTTCTCTTCAGCTCTGAAGAAGTGTCACCTGGACTCAAAACTATGGATGCTGTCTGACCTGCGATCTCCAGCATTTCTTGTTTTTAATTGGGTGGGTGACTGTCTGTCTGTGTGGACTTGCCATCTTCTCTCTGTAGTCTGCATGGGTTTCTGCCAGGTGCTCCAGTTTCCTCCCCCAGTACAAAGACGTGCAGGTTAGGTGAGTTCACCATGGTCAATGGGTTGTGGTGAGGGGGTTGATCTGGGTGGGATGCTCTTTGGAGGGTTGGTGCAGACTCGATGGGCCAAAAGGCCTCATTCTGCACTGTAGGGATTTTATGTTCATGATCCTTGGATATTACCCCTTTTAGACTGCTCCATTAACTCAGTATCTTTGGCTATCAGCTGCAGTTTTTTTTTACTGATTGTAAAGACATCAGTGAACCACAATTTCCTTCAACTTCATGTTGGAGAAACAAAACCAGTTTTAGTTCTAGCTGGCATCTACTTCTGTCTTTGCACCAAATCATGCCTTGTCATCCAAGATAGGCATCCTCCTTGCACATCATATCCTTGACAGACTGGTTCTATGACATCTGAGCTGAAAATGTGTTATTGGAAAAGAGCAGCAGGTCAGGCAGCATCCAAGGAACAGGAGAATCGACGTTAACGTCAATTCTCCTGTTCCCTGGATGCTGTCTGACCTGCTGCGCTTTTCCAGCAACACATTTTCAGCTCTGATCTCCAGCATCTGCAGTCCTAACTTTCTCCTCTTCTATGACATCGCCTGCCTTTGCCACGAAAGCCCTCCTCCCCTACTTCAAGTGTAGCTTTTCTCACTCTCTGACCTGGCTTGCTACCTTCTGTGCAAACATAAGTTTATCAAAAATGCCACAGTCCATGTCCCCATGCCACAACCCCATCACTCCTTTTACAAGCTTTCAAACATAGCCCACAAATTAATTCCAATGCTATTGTCCTCCTGCCCTACTATGACAATTTTCTTAGGCCTTTCATCCACAATTACACTCCAAGAGGCAAAAAAGTTCAACGTTATCCTTTTTTTACTGATCGTTTCATCACACAACGTAACAAATTTAACCTGGTTATTTGATTCATTCTATGATTTGGCACTTTTGACATTCAGAAATACACAATAAAATGAGCCAAGGAATATTTTTGCATTGAGGTGGGCTTGCACCTTTTTCTACATTGACTAAAAGATCAGAAATGTGAGTTGTATTGTTTTATTGTTCTGTAGGTATGGTGTCTGTGCTAGATCTCATGCAGGGTGGATTTCCATCACGGGCTCCATTCCACGAACTTTACAATATGTACCAGAAATACATGCCTCCGAAGCTCTGCAGGCTGGACCCCAGGCTCTTCTGTAAGGTACTGTCTAGACTAAAACTTCAACGTTCTTTCAATAAGTTTCATAAATGAACATCCTGCCAAATGCCTTAGTAGGAGATCTCATTGCATGACTGGAGATTAAAAGTTATGGAGGCATTAATTCATCTGAATAAATTACATTGTTTCAGTTGTGCAATTGATAAGGGTGTGACGGTGCCCTTGGACTGCATGAATTGACAGGTGGGGGGAAGCAAATCAACCAGAGCTCTAGATGCTGCTCACTTGAGTATACAGTTGTGTGAATGTTTATTGGGCAAGTTGGGCTGGGCTCCATTCCCATGTCTTTTTGCCGAGACCGCAACTACTTTTTGCCTAAGTATGTGCAGTGGTGGCAAGGGTACTTCGGATAGGTATAATAACTTGTATGATGTCTTTCCCTTTTTAGTATATACAGAGTTGGACAATTCTGTATGTCTTATTGGTTTATATGCAATCGAGCGTTACTGAAACAGTGGGCTGAGGTCAAGTTCCTCTCGAAGTTGAGCTGGTAATCTACAATAAATTTAAGCAGTTCAGCGGAGCGCTGTTAGAGATGTTGTCTTTTCAGAAGACATGTTAAATCAAGACTTCCTCTGCTTATTTATATGGATGTAAAAGATCCTGTGATACAATTTGCAAAGAGCAAGGACATTATCCCAGTATCTCAGCCAACATTTTATCCCTTGACCAACATCTTTCAAAACTTGACTAATTGTTCATTTATCTCATTGCTGCTTATGAGCTCACCGTGGCCAATTGGCTACTGTAGTTCTCTATGTAAGAGATTACACTTCAAAAGCAATTCGTTTAGTGAAGTGCTTTGGGATTTTTTTGAGGACAAGAAATAAAAACCTGTGAAAATTATTAGATATTAATGTAAATACATTCTAAACAAATTTGACTTTTAGCAAACCTTCTGGATTTTTCATTTGAAAAGCCAAGTTGAATAGAGAAAACCCCAATCCGGGAATAAGAACAATGCAACATCAAGGAGAAATAGATATTTAAATAGTAACGCGTTCTTGCGTTTGATTTTGTTCTTTTTTGCTTTTCCAGGCACTGTTCAAAGCTTTGGGTCTCAATGAGAATGATTACAAGTTTGGTCTAACCAAAGTCTTTTTCAGACCTGGCAAGGTAATGAAACTCAACATTTAATGAATACTTAGAAATCTGTTTCCTGCTTCAGGACATCGAATTCAAAAATCAATTTTTTTTTAAATTGAGACAAGAGGAGGATAATATGCTGGAAGGAACACAATGAAATTGAGTTGAACTGAGGAAGTGGTTATTTTACAGGCAGAGAGTATTTAGAATATGATTAGATGGCTGATCTGGATATGTAGGAAGTACAAGACTCCCTTTAGAATGTGCGTCACACTCAAACCGTACTTTGCATTGGAGACTGTTGGAAATGATGACACCTTAAAGGCACCAATTGGAAGAGGAACACACAAAGGAGATCAGCGGAGGAGAAATAGAGTTATTCTGGAATATTGCATTGTTAGTAAGATGGTCATCTTCGGAACTGTCATTAGTTCAGCATCATGTGTTTCCTACCTGATCCCAGAGTAAAGGACATGACAGAGTGAGTACTGTTTTACCGGTTGAAGGGAATATGCAAGATATCCTAGTACACAACAGTATCAATGCAAAATGGGGAGAGTATGCATTGAGGTCCGATTGTCAGGTTTTTTGAAAATTAGAAAATGTTTGAAACTAGGTTATAACCTCTGGTGTTCCATTCAGAAATGCTCAGATATTGAAGCAGTCCATGTCCATCTACCTGGCCTTGGACAATATTTGGACTTGTGTATCTCACAAGTGCCATACAATGATCATCTCCAACAAGAGATGATCAGCCTTCTAAGTATTGTGGATACAAGAATAGGTCAGAGGCTGGGATTTCTGTAGTGAGTGCAGTGGTTATGCCTATGACACGTGGACCATAGGGGTTCGAGAGAAGGGCTTTTGTCTGAAATGTTGATTTTGCTGTTCCTCGGATGCTGCCTGACCTACTGTGCTTTTCCAGTGCCACTCTCGTCTTGACATTAGCCTTCAATGGGCAATTTGCAATAATGACCTTCCTAGCAATGTGCGAATTCAATGAAAGAATAAGAAAATGCTGTCTTGAACACTAGTATTATTTTTTTGGAGTCTCCAGGGCCCATGCTAGCTTGACCACATTTTAGGAGGGTTTTAAACTATGTAGAACTACTGTTTTGTACACAAACTAGTTTATGAATCTTTTCTTTGACTGAAAGTAAAGTTGTGATTGGTAAGAGTGCTTTTTACACGGCAAGTTATGATGATCGGCAATATATGAAGTGGAAGGGGCATGAAAGCAAATTCTAAAGTAACTAAGAAATTTTGTAGAAATAATGATTTGGAGTTAATGGGGACAGATCCAGTATATGCATTTAATTCGATAATTCTTTACAAGCGCTGTCGTAGTGGGTAAAATGGCTGCTTTGTGTTGTTCAATTTAATGATTCTATTGTATAAATATCTCCTAAATCTTCCTTTCACTTTGATTAAAGGTTTATTGAATTCTCGTGATCTGCATTAGGGAGGTACTAATAGAAATAATATAATGTCACTGCAATGCAGATCAATTAGAGTCAAAATGAAGGATCACTTGATGGAGCACAGTCATTTGAAAGATTGCGAACCCTTCATCAAATCGCAGTCCTGTTTGACAGCTCCTGCAACTGCTTTTATCTGAATTGTTTGTTGTTCAGTTTGCAGAGTTTGATCAGATCATGAAGTCTGACCCAGAGCATCTATCAGTGTTGATGTCACGTGTGAATCACTGGCTTATTTGCAGCCGTTGGAAGAAGATTCAATGGTGTGCACTGTCTGTCATTAAATGTAAGTTGAAGTTAATGGTCACGCTCTTTGTGGATCCTTTTTTTGTCAATATTTCTCCACACCACATTCGCAGTACATGTAAAATTTGTTTATTTAGATGTTGTTATGAGCAATAATCCATAGAGTATATGTGAAATAGATCATTGAGGATGTTGGTGTTCCTGGAAAAAAGGCATTTAAACCCTATCCCTATTTATCCTTGAAGATGGTAGTTTGTTTTTTTTTCAAACCACTGCAATATTAGATGCTGTACAGTGCTACCAGGTAGGGAGCTCAACAAATCTGCCTCAGTGTGTTCGAGCCCCAGTGATGTGACTTAAAGATAATTGTATTCATTACACATCTCCTCTTTTAGTTTAGAGATCATGAGTTGAGAGCTGCTTAACTATGGCAGCTTTGATGTGTGGTGATGGATGGAGTGAACATTTTCAAAGTGATTGTTAGGGTGCTGATTAAGTGTACTATTCTGTCCTGAATGGTATCAAGCTTATAGGCAGCATAGTGGCTTGATGGTTAGCGCTGCTGCCCCTCAGTACCAGGGACCTAGGTTTGACTCCACCCTCAAGTGACTGTCTATGTGGAGTTTGCATTTTCTCTGTGTGTGAATTTCCTCCCACAGTACAAAGATTTGCAGATTAGATGAATTTGCCATGCTAAACTGTCCACAGTGTCCGGGAATGGGTAGGCTAGGTAGATTAGCCATGGGGAATGCAGGGTTACAGGGATAGGGTGGCGGGGGTTTCCTGCAAAGGGTCGGGATGGGCAGAACTGCCTACTTCCACACTATCGGAATTCTATGATTTTTTTTTTGAAGCTGGTTGAAATATGCTGTAGCTACATGTTCCCAGGCAAGTTGTGGAACTTGTTCCATTATACATCTGACTTGAGTCTCAATCTAAATTCTTTATGGTTTGTAAGAATCAAGGAAGTTTCAGTAATTTCTCAGCATCAACAACTTTTCTCTCTTCCTCAAAACATTATATTGCAGTTCATTTTTTCACACTTCTACAGTGAGGCAAGGAATATTAATGGTGCGTAAACAAACATAGGCAATTTGGGCACATAAATGAGTATTCCTAACTTGGCTAAGTACCTTTTTTGAAACTTGGAATCGCAGGTCACTTACTGTATCATTGGAATATTTTACCATTTTTTTCACACTGATCACTATTTGATCTCTCTAGGACTAATCCTGTGCTGGAGCATCTAGGCTACTGGTAGTTGAAATTGTTTCATGTACCCTAATTTCGATTGAGTTACTTTTTGTGTAGCCTTACAAACAGTTTCTTTTTTAACTACTCATCTAATTGTGTTTTTTTTTGTAAATTATTCTAAATAATATTCTAAATATGTCTATATTTCTAAGTTACCATTAAAGTGATTAAGGAGCTTGTGTATTGGAGCATGCATACTTTGGAAGAAATATGCCAACGAGTAAGCTTGACTCCGGGACTTGATCACTAAGTCAGAAGCCCCATTTCCCAACATCCATCGCCCAACTTAGACAGCAGCTCCACTTCTCGACCCCTCTCCTTGATTCACTTCTCATTCACCCGTTTTCCCAACTAGCCTCCCCTCTTCTCCTACATTCATACCCTGACAACCCTTTTATTGAAATACCAACCCACCCATCTAGAACAAAGATGGAGGTCTGCAAATGGTCTATGTATGCAGAGTATGTTGATAGCTGTTTACGTAATTTATTTCTGCAGTGAAGAACAAGATGAAGTACCGAGCTGTTTCTTGCATTAAGATGCAGAAAACTGTCCGCATGTGGTTATGCAAGAGAAAATATAAACCGCGGTAAGTGCTGCTGGTGTTAGTTCATTTTCTAAGTAGTTTTAGGAGTAATTTGGGTCAATTGCCCTGGTCTCCTCATAGCTGCTGACTGTGATGGAATTGTTTGTAAATCTATCAGCAGTTCCTCTTAGTGACATGCCCAAAGGAAAGTATTAAAAAGAAAAGCAAAACATTGTAGTTATAAAGGTAAACATAACTTCCTTTAAAGCTCATGAATAATAGTATGTCACTGCCTTTTAGTTGCAACCCAGGTCTTCAATTAACAAGGCAACAGTTAGAAGAAGTTTGTTCTTCAGTGTGTTGTTATTCCAATGTGCTTTATGGTCATGTTACAATCATTATCATTACATCTTACATAATACGTGTTTTGCCTTGGTGAGAAATTAGCTGTATAAATGACTCAGCACATTGCTGTTGCTTTTGGGCCCTGTTTCATTACATCTTAGTCTCCAGAATTCTATTCAAGTCTACCTCCTGTTCAAGTTCTCTTTTAATTCCACTTGTTTTGGAGCTCATGAATGTGCTGTTCAAGCTAGCATTGGGAATATTTTTGTTGATTTATAATTGAGTTTTCTTGCCTACAGCATTGATGGCCTGGTGAAGGTGAAATCACTCAAGCAGCGAGTGAATAGAATGACTGAGGTGGTGAAGGCCCTGAGGGAGGGCAAGGCTGAGATGAGTAAACAAGTCCAGGATCTGGATTCATCAATTAATGCTCTTGTGATTAAAATTAAGGTAAGTGATGGAATAAATCTGCTTGAAAAGAACTTCTAAATGGTCTATATGTTGTTTTAGTACTCTCAGTACTGAAAGGAGAGGATGGCCTGTCAGAGTATATGCATTTTTGTCATATGGATTGAGGATCTACTGTGCAGTAATCCTGGTAAAGCTTGTATGCATGCTAAGGATGTAACCAAATCGAAACAGATGTATTGAGAGTGAATATTATAAGGGCAGTATTGTTCAGTTAGTTCCTCCTCACCTACCCTTCAACTCTGCACTCCCCTCCTTTATATAAACAAGTATATTTGAGCTGACCCAATGGCTCAGAGAATTTTCTTTAGAAATCTGATTGTTAAATTGGACTGAATCAACCAATGTTTGTCTGTAATAGGCCTTGTCTTCCTCCATTCTATAATGTTAAACTCTGTAGACAAGTGTGTGTTTCTTACCCTTAATTTTTTTTCCACTGACCTCAGCTGTTCCAGTGCTGTTAGTATGTCTGCACGTTGCCCAAGTGATCCTGGTCTCAGTGACTGCTGGAATGCTTTTGGATTATGGGAATACATCAAACTTCCTTCCTTTGCCACCGAGTAATATCAAAACAAATGTGTGTTGGGGGGGTGCAGACCACACCACAGCCTGGTATTTGTCTGCCTTTGTATTTCATGGAAAATTTCAGGTTTTTCTTGCTCCTTTTTGCTTTCCTCAGTCGCTTCAATGTCTACAGAACTTTGACCATTTTCATAGAAGTGATTTGTTAAAGAATAACAAGAAAAGGGTATCAGGGTCTTAAGAAGATGGATATTCTAGACTTGTAGCCACCCAACTCTGAATTAATGGTATCTGTGCTTGGGTATCTGATCTGAACATTACGTGAGTAAATGCAATGACTTCAGTCTGTCTCTCGTTCTCTTTACTTTCCACAGAACGTTGCAATGACCAGAGATCAAATTGATCAGGACTATGTTAACCTAGTCAAACGATCAGAACAACTTCTCAGCACACTGCAGAAGAAGAAACAAGAGGAGGAGGAAGCTGAGCGACTGCAAGTCATCCAGGAGGAAATGGAGCGAGAACAGAAACGGCGTGAGGAGGAGGAGCGTCGACGCAAGCAAGAGGAGGAAGAACGTCGCTTGTAAGTCTGACTGCAAGCATGTGTGTTGTACTAGCACACACATGCAGCTGTTTTAAACTGTGCCGATGTCACTGTACAAAACAAAACTGAGGAAATTCTGAGGAAAAATAATCAGTCTTATTAGGATAATAAGGGGAGGTGCTTATGTGGAATGTGGGGCCAAGAGAATCCTCCCAGCTCTCAATGAAACTCCTGTTTTGAGCAGGAGCTGCAGACGTCTGTTCTGCATTTAACCTGCTCTAGGAAGTACTTGTTGCCTTAGAGTCCAGTGACCCTTCTGTTCTGAAGAAGGGTCTCTGGACTCAAAATGTTAATCTGCTTTCTCTCCATTGAATCTGCTCGACCTGCTGAGTTTTCCCAGCAATTTCTGTTTTTGTTTCTGATTTTCAATATCTGCAGTTTTATTTTGTATTTGTAGCTTGTTGAGTCACTACGCTGTAATAAATTTGGGTTCTACCTCTCTTTCTTAATATTTTTATGTATTCTTGGCAATGTAAGAATTTTTTGCCCAACCCTGTTTGCCTTTGGTATTGAGTTGCTGTTTTTCACAGTGCTGTTTGAAAAGAAGTTCTAGGATTTTAGTCCAGAAACTGTGAAAGAACAATGAGTGTCTTTTTTTTTGGTAATTTAGAGCAGAGGGGATGGAAGCTAGGGCAGTTGCATGCTCCTCTTGCAGGATATGGGAGGTAAGGGTCACCACTAGTGTCCCTGCTGACTTCACCTGCGAGAAGTGCACCTAACTCTCTATATTCACTTTTCAGGTCCTCATCCCTTTCCCTGGCTATGTCATGCATCACGACTTCTGGTTGCTCACCCTCCCCCTTAAGAATCCTGCAGACTTAATCCGAGACATCCCTGACCCTGGCACCCAGGAGGTAACATACCATCCGGGAGACTCATTTGGGACCACAGAACCTCCTATATTCAATGGGCGGCACGGTGGCACAGTGGTTAGCACTGCTGCCTCACAGCGCCAGAGACCCGGGTTCAATTCCCGCCTCAGGCGACTGACTGTGTGGAGTTTGCACATTCTCCCCGTGTCTGCGTGGGTTTCCTCCGGGTGCTCCGGTTTCCTCCCACAGTCCAAAGATGTGCAGGTGTGGTGAATTGGCCATACTAAATTGTCCGTAGTGTTAGGTAAGGGGTAAATGAAGGGGTATGGGTGGGTTGCGCTTCGGCGGGTCGGTGTGGACTTGTTGGGCCGAAGGGCCTGTTTCCACACTGTAAAGTAATCTAATCTAATCTAACTCCAACTCGTCACAGAGCGCGTTAGGGAACTGGAGCTGGATGAAATTCAGATCATTTGGGAGGCTGAGGGGGTGATAGGGAAGTAGTCACATCTAAGTTAGAGGATAAAGGTGACTGTCTGTCTGTCTGTCTGGAGAGGGAAAGAGAATAGGCAGGCAGTGCAGAGATCCCCTGTGGCCGTTCCCATCAATAATAATTTTACCACTTTGGATACTGTTGGAGACAACCTACCAGGGGAGAGTCACAGCAGCCAGGTCTCTGCCACTGAGCCTGGCTCTGGGGCTTCGAAGGGAAGGATGGAGAATGGGAGAGCAATAGTGTTAGGAGATTCAATGGTTAGAGGAGCAAGCAGGAGGTTCTGTGGTCCCAAATGAGTCTCCCGGATGGTATGTTACCTCCTGGGTCCCAGGGTCAGGGATGTCTCGGATTAAGTCTGCAGGATTCTTAAGGGGGAGGGTGAGCAACCAGAAGTCGTGATGCATGACATAGCCAGGGAAAGGGATGAGGACGTGAAAAGTGAATATAGAGAGTTAGGTTGGAAGCTAAAAGGCAGGATGAGCAAAGTAGTAATCTCCGGATTGCTACTGGCCACGAGCTAGCGAGGCTAGGAACAGAGGGCCAGTGCAGATGAACACGTGGCTACAGAGCTGGTGTAGAAGGGAGGGCTTCAGATATGTAAGTCATTGGGATACCTGGGGAAGATGGGATCAGTACAAGGAGGACGGGTTGTACCTGAACTGGAGGGGTACCAATATCCTGTGTGGGAGGCTTGCTACATCTCTTGGGGAGGGTTTAAACTGGTTTGGCAGGGGAATGGGAACCAGAGCTATGGATCAGAAGATGGGGTAGCTGGTGAACAGGCAGATACTGCGTACATAGTGTCTGTGAGGAAGGATAGATAGTGGATAGCGCAAAGTTGCAGTAAGTGTGATAGGTTGAAGTGTGTCTATTTTAATGCAAGAAGAGTCAGGAATGAGAGTTATGAACTTAAAGCATAGATTAGTACTTGGAGATACAATGTTGTGGCCATTATGGAGACTTTGATATCACTGGCAGGAATGGTTGTTGGATGTTCCAGTGTTTAGATGGTTCAAAAGGAATAGGGAAGGAGGTAAAAGAAGTGGGGAAGTAGCAGTGCTAGTCAGGGATAGTATCGCAGCTGCAGAAAGGGAAGTCATTAATGAGGGTTTATCCAGAGTCAGTATAGGTGGAAGTCAGAAACAGGAAAAGAGCAGTCACCTTATTGAGTTTTCTATAAACTCCCCACTAGAAACAGAGACACAAAGGAGCAGATTGGGAGGCAGATTTTGGAAAGGTGCAGATGTAACTGGGTGGTTCTCATAGCGGACTTTAATTTCTCTAATATTGATTGGAACATTCTTAGTGCAAATAGTTTGAATTGAGAAGATTTTGTCAGGTGTGTCCAGGAAGGATTCCTGACTCTTGTGTAGATAGGCTGACTAGAGAGGTTTTGGTGCTTGGCAACGAACCAAATCAGATGTCCGATCTCTCGGTGGGAGAGCATTTCCGTGATAGTGATCACAACTCCCTGACCTTTACTATAGTCATGGAGAGGGATAGGAGCAGACAGTATGGGAAAGTACTTAATTGGAGGAAGGGGAATTACAATGCTATTAGACAGGAACAGTCGAGCATAAATTGGGAACAGATTCTTTCGAGTTTTGAGAAGATTTGTAGATCAGGTTGAGGTTCTGGATGTCGGTTTACTCATGGAGCTAGAGGTTCATTTTCAGAGATTTTGTCACCATGCTAGGTAACATCTTCAGTGACCTCCAGACGAAGCATTGCGGCTGATGTCTGCTTTCTATTTTTTTGTTTGGATTTCTTTGGGTTGGTGATGTCATTTCCTGTGGTGATGTCATTTCCTGTTCTTTTTCTCAGGGGGTGGTAAATCGGGTCCAAGTCAATGTGAGTGTTGATAGAGTTCTGAAAGAACATAAATCCCCTGGGCCAGATGGGGTGTATCCAAGGTTACCATGGGAAGTGAAGGAAGAGATTGCTGTGCCTTTGGCAACAACCTTTGTGTCATCACTGTCCACTGGAGTGATTGTCACAGATGATTTGTAAATGAAAATGTTGTTCCCTTTTTCAAGAAAGGGAATAGGGATAATCCTGGGAATTAGAGATCAGTCGATATCACACCTGTGGTGAGCTAGTTATTGGAGAGGATTCTGAGACACAGGATTTATGGGAAAGCGTAGTTTGATTAGAGATGGGCAGCATGGCTTTGAGAGGGGCAGACCATGTCTCACAAACCTTATTGAATTCTTTGAGGATGTGAGAAAACACATTGTTGAAGGTAGAGCAGTGGATGTATGTATAGATTTTAGCAAGGCATTTGATAAGATTCTCCATGGTAGGCCCATTCAGAAAGTAAAGATGCATGGGATACAGGGAAATTTGGCTGTTTGGATATAGAATTGGCTGGCCGTAGAGGACATAAGGTAGTAGTAGGTGGAAAGTATTCAGTCTGTAGCTCGGTAACCAGTAGTGTTCTGCAGGGGTCTGTTATGGGACCTCTGCTTCTGTGATTTTTATAACTGACTTGGATGAGGAAGTGGAATGGTGGGTTAGCAAGTTTGCTGAGTTGTGCAGAGTGTGGAGGGCTGTTGTAGATTGCACTGGGACATTAACAGGATGCAGAGCTGGGCTGATAAGTGGTAGATGGAGTTCAACCTAGAAAAGTGTAAACTGATTCATTTTGGAAGGTCAAATTTGAATGCAGAATACAGGGTTAAAGGCAGGATTCTTGACAGTGAAGGTAAACCGAGGAATCTTGGGATCCATGTCCATAGATCCTCAAAGTTGCCACCCAAGTTGTTAGTGTTGTTAAAGAACAAAGAAAATTACAGCATAGGAACAGGCCCTTTGGCCCTCTAAGCCTGTGCCAATCCAGATCCACTATCTAAACTTGTTACCTATTTTCTAAGGACCTGTATCCCTCTGCTCCCTGCCCATTCATGTATCTGTCTAGATGCCTCTTAAATGACTCAATTGTGCCCACCTCTACCATCTCCCCAGGCAACGTGTTCCAAGCATCCATCACCCTCTGCATAAAGAACTTACCATGCATATCTCCTTAAACTTTTCCCCTCACTTTGAACTCATGACCCCTAGTAATTAAGTCTCCCACTCTGTAGGGAGTGGGGGGCGGGGGGGGAGCTGCTTGCTATCCAACCTGTCTATACCAGTCATGATTTTGTAGACCTCAATCAGATCCCCCCTAAACCTCCATCTTTCTAATGAAAATAATCCTAATCTACTCAATCTCTGTTCATTGCTAGTGCCCTCCATACAGGGAAGCATTGTGATGAACCTCCTCTGCACCCTCTCCAAAACATTCAGATACTTTTGATAATGTGGTGATCAGAACTGTACACAGTATTCCAAATGTGGCAAAACCCAAGTGCTATACAACTGTAACATGACCTGCCAACTCATGTAGTCAATACCCCATCTGGCAAGGGAAAGCTTGCATATGCCGCCTTGAACACTGTATCAATCTGCATTGCCACCTTCAGGGTACAATGGACCTGAATACCCAGATCTTTCTACATCAATTTTCCCCAGGACTTTTATGTTTGCCATGTAGCTCACTCTTGAATTGCATCTTCAAAACTCCATCATCTCGCATTTACCGGTATTGAACTCTATCTGCCATTTTTCTGCCCAACTCTCCAACCTATCTATATTCTGCTGCATTCTCCAACAGTCCCCTTCACTATCTGCTACTCCACCAATTTTAGTGTCATCTACAAACTTGCTAATTCGGCCACCTATATCTTCCTCCAGATCACTTACGTATATCGCAAACAATAGTGTCCCAAAACGGATCCCTGTGGAAACACTACTGGTCACACGTGTCCATTTTGAGAAACTCCCTTCCACAACTACTCTCTCGTCTGCTGCCCAGCCAGTTCTCTATCCATCTAGCTACTTCACCCTGGAATCCATGAGTATGAAGGCATATGGTGTGTTGAGTTTCACTAATGGGGCATTGAGTTTAAGTGCCGCGAGGTTATGCTGCAGCTCTATAAAGCCCTGGTTAGACCACACTTGCAATGTTGTTTTCAGTTCTGGTCGCCTCATTATAGGAAGGATGTGGAAACTTTAGAGAGAGTGCAGAGGAGATTTACCAGGATGCTGCCTGGATTGGAGGGTATGTCTTATAAAGAAAGCTTAGGTGAGCTTGGGCTTTTCTCATTGGAGCAAAGGAGGATGACAGATTACTTGATGGTGGTGTACAAGCTAATGAGAGGCATAATTAGAGTGAATAGCTAGAGACTTTTTTCCCACGGCGGAAATGGCTATGATGAGGGGGCTTAATTTCAAGGTGATTAGAGGAAGGTTTAGTGATGATGTCGGAGGTAGATCCTTTACCACCACTGCTAACAGTGCAATCCACACATCTACCAGTCTCTGTATAGTCAGATGTATTAGGGACATCTAAGCGACTCTTGGATAGTAAATGGATGATAGTAAAATATAGTGCACGTAGGTTAGTTTGATTTTAGTGTAGGATAAAAGGTCGGCATAACTTCGAGGGCCTAAGAGCCTATGCTGTGCCATACTGTTCTACGTTATGTAATTCAACTTTACGTGGTGTTTGCCTGAGAACCTGCTGGTGGCGTTGTACCTATTATTCCACTCTTGTTCTTCAAGAGTTTTTTTTAAAAAAATTGTTCATTTGGGTGTAGCTAGCTGGCCCAGCACTTATTGCCATTCTTAATTGCCCAGAAGGCAGTTAAATGTCAAACATGTTGTCTATCAGGAGTCACACATCGGATGATCATATAAGAATGACATATTTTGTTCCCTAAACCTTAGTGAATGAGATTAGTTTTTATGATGATTGACTGTGGTTATATTGTTTTTGCAAGGCCAGCTTTTTATTCAAGATTCTTACTCATTTCAAATTTCACCATTTGCCTTGGTTTTGAATCCATGTCCTTAGACCATAACCTGGAGTTCTGGATTACTATCTAGTGACATTGTCCTGGCTGGTGTTGGAGTTGAAACGTTCATGTATTGGGGAAGTTGTACTCATCTAGGCAAATGTAGAATATTCCATCATACTGACTTATGCCTTGTAGATGGTGAACGGACTGGAGGTGAGTTACTCGCTATGGATTTCCCAGGCTATGACCACCCGTTGTAAATATATTGGTCCAGATCTTCCAGCCAGGATCAGGACCTTATTTCTGACTCCAACTGGTCACAACTGTCCAAAAATACTCACCATTGGGGGAGCTCCCATAAACACTTACAGACCAGAAGCTTTCTCAGCTGAAGCAGTCTCGCTTAGCCAAGGAGCCCATGTAGCTAGCAGTGAAGTTGATCACTTCTGAAACCATACCCCTTTTATGACAGTTTGAGACATATTCCAGGATTTCAAGGACTTAAAGCCACTTGCACAGCTTTTGAGAGAAGGTATTTAGGAGAGGTCATAGCACAGAAACAGATAAGTAGATTTTGTGTGGCCTTACAGTAAGTCTGCAGTAATGAGTCGAGTGGGTTCTTCCTTGATTATATGTTTATTGAGCTATGTCTCTTGATTAAACTTAAAATATAAGCCATAAGTCTTAATTTAACCTGGAGTAGTGTTTTGTAGAGGAATAAGACAGTGCTATTTTCCAGGTCTATAGATTCAAAGAAGCAAAGAAGTCTTTAGTAGAGTGATATGCTCTTGTTGTCAGATATGGAGTATAGAGAGAGTTTACAGGTTACTGAGGATTATATCTGCAATAAATGTCGTTATGAATCCTATCTGATCGAATGGAGCAGTTGGAGAGACAATGAGAAATTTATAAGAGCAAGGAGAATAGATGGATGGCAGTTATAGGAAGGGTGGGGTGGGGGTGGGGGGGATGTCTCAGATACAATCACATAGTGGATTAACTCCAAGAAAGGTAAGAGAGGTAGGCAGCTAGTTCTGTGGCTATCCCCACTTCAAACAAGTATGGTATTTTGGAAAAGTCTGGAGGGGTGATGGATTCTCTGGAACGTAGCATGAACAGCCAAGTTCCTGATATTGAGACTGGCTGTAATGTAATGAGAGGTACATTGGGTTCTAAGCGATCGGAACAGCCAAGTTCCTGATATTGAGACTGGCTGTAATGTAATGAGAGGTACATTGGGTTAGGGGACTCTCTAGTTTGAGGTACAGACAGAGGTTTCTGTGGCCAGCAGCGAAAAATCAGAATGGTGTTGCTTCCCTGGTGCCAGGATCAAGGATGTCTCGGAGAGGGTGCAGAATGTTCTCAAGGGGTGCGGGGCCATCAGGAGGTCATTGTCCACATTTGAACCAACAATATAGGAAGGGAAGAGGTTGAGATTCTGAAGGGAGATCAGAGTTAGGCAGGAATTTAAAAAGGAGGTCCTCGAGAGTAGTTTTATCTGGATTACTTCCAGTGCTACGAGCTAATGAGGGCAGGAATAGGAGGAAAGAGCAGATGAATGCATGGCTGAGGAGCTGGTGTATGGGAGAGGGATTGGCATTTTTGGATCATTGGAATCTCTTTTGGGGTAGGAGTGACCTGTACAAGAAGGACGGATCGCACCTAAATGGGAAAGGGACTAATTGACTGGCAGGGAGATTTGACAGAGCTGCTCAGGAGGATTTAAACTAGTAAAGTGGGGGGGTGGGATCCAGGGAGATAGTGAGGAAAGAAATCAATCTGAGACTGGTACAGTTGAGAACAAAGGTAAGTCAAATAGTCAGGGCAGGCAGGGACAAGGTCGGACTAATAAATTAAACTGCATTTATCTCAGTGCAAGGGGCCTAACAGGGAAAGCAGATGAACTCAGGGCATGGTTAGGAACATGGGACTAGGATATCATAGCAATTACAGAAACATGGCTCAGGGATGGATAGGACTGGTAGCTTAATGTTCCGGATACAAATGCTACAGGAAGGATAGAAAGGGAGTCAAGAGAAGAGGGGGAGTGGCATTTTTGATCAGGGATAGCACTACAGCTGTGCTGAGGGAGGATATTCCTGGAAATACAACCAGGGAAGTTATTTGGGTGGAACTGAGAAATAAGAAAGGGATGATCACCTTATTGGGATTGTATTATAGACCCCCTAATAATCAGAGGAAAATTGAGAAACAAACTTGTAAGGAGATCTCCGTTATCTGTAAGAATAATAGGGTGTTTATGGGAGGGGATTTTAACTTTCCAAACATCGACTGGGACTGCCATAGTGTTAAAGGTTGAGATGGAGAGAAATTTGTTAAGTGTGTACAAAGTTTTTCTGATTCAGTATGTGGATGTACCTACTAGTGCTACTCCCAGGGAGGTAATTGCATTGGAAGTTCTCTATTCTGTCCAACTACAGTTAGTGCTGCTGCAACACGAATTTCCTTTTACAAAGATCTGTGCCATTATTTATATTGTTAGTCCAGTTGAGTTTCTGATCAGTGGTAACATGGGACATTGTTGACATGTTCAACAATGGTAATCTAAGCCATCAGTAAACTGAATACTGTCAAAATCAGAGACTTATGGACATGAGGCATTCAGTGCAGATTTAATCTTTCAATCAGATACCTGAGGTCCATTCAAAGAAGAATTCATGTTAAGTTAGCACTGGATATGCCAATAATTATAGGATATATTTTGTATTATTGGTAAGGTTAAAGGAAAATCAAACACTGACTTGATTTGTACTATTAGAAGGGTGTGTGACCATTGGTTCCACAAATACTGATCTATTCAGTGTTTTTTTTTAAATTTAGTCGATATATGGAGGACATTTCTTAAAAAGTGAAACAACAAACAAAAATTCTGCAACTGATTTTGTTGCGAGATACCTAAAAGTAGACTCTTGTGTGAAGCTCATCAACAATACGTATTCCCAGCAGAATTTCATGTCATTTTTATTTATTATGATGCTACTCCTGTTGTTCTCTCAATAGCACAACATTATTGTGTTTAAAACGTTTGACTTAGTCACCTTCCTGTTCTGCTTTCACTAGGAAAGCTGAAATGGAGTTGAAGAGAAAACTAGAGGAGGAGGAGAGGAAGAAAGAAGAGGAAATAAAGCGTTCAATGCAGGTTTGAATTTCATTTTAAATGTGAAAAATGGTAATTATCAGACATTTTTGTTTGTAATCAGGTCGCCAGAAAGACTTTATGGAGTTGATCTGGGGATTCAATGAAAGCAAGTACTAGTTCTATATTTATCCATGGATATTGTCAGCAATGTTCCAGCTGAATATGATTATGTATAATCTAGAACAAAGAAAATTTACAGCCCAGGAACAGGCCCTTCGGCCCTCCAAGCCTGAGCTGATCCAAATTTACTTGTCTAAACCTGTTGGTCAATTCCTAAGCATCTGTATCCCTCTGCTCCCCACCTACTCATGCATTTATCCAGAAGCATCTTAAATGAATCTACCGTGCCTGCCTCAACCACTTCTGCTGGCAACGCGTTCCAGACACCCACCACCCTCTGTGTGAAGTACTTGTCATGTGTATCCCCCTTAAACTTTCTACCTCTCAACTTGAAAGCGTGACCTCTTGTTCTTGAATCCTTCACCCTGGGAAAAAGCTTGTCTCTATCCACCCTGTCTATACCCTTCATGATTTTATAAACCTCAATCAGGTCCCCCCTCCATCTCCTTTTTTTTTAATGAAAATAAACCTTACCTACTCAACCTCTCTTCATAGCTAGCACCTTCCATACCAGGCAACGTCCTCGTAAACCTTGTCTGCACCCTCTTCAAAGCGTCCACATCCTTTTGGTAATGTGGAGACCAGAACTGTACACAGTATTCTAAATGCGGCCGAACCAATGTCTTGTACAATGTTAACATGACTTGCCAGCTCTTATACTCAATACCCCGTCCGATGAAGGCAAGCATACTATATGCTTTCTTGACCACTCTATCCACCTGTGCAGCAACCTTCAGGGTACAGTGGACCTGCACTCCCAGATCTCTCTGCCCATCAACTTTTCCCAAGGCTCTTCCGTTCATTATATAATTTGCTCTAGAATTAGTCCTGCCTAAATGTATCACCTCACATTTGTCTGGATTGAACACCATCTGCCACTTTTCCGCCCAACTCTCCAGTCTATCTATATCCTCCTGTATTCTTTGACAGTCCCCACTGGTCACCTTTCTCCATTTCAAGAAGCTCCCTTCAACTACTACTCTGTCACGTGTTGCTCAACCAGTTCTTTATCCACCAAGCTAGAACACCCTGCACACCATGTGACTTCACTTTCTCCATTAGTCTACAATGGGGAATCTTATCAAACGCCTTACTAAAGTCCATGTATATGACATCAACAGCCCTTCCTTCATCTATCAACTTGGTCACTTCCTCGAAGAACTCTATTAAGTTGTTAAGGCACGATCTCTCCCGCACAAAACCATGTTGCCTATCACTAAGCCCATTCTTTTCTAAATATAAATAGATCCTATCCCTCCGTACCTTCTCCAGCAACTTTCCTACCACCAACGTCAGGCTCACTGGTCTGTAGTTACCCGGAATATCTCTACTACCCTTCTTGTGCAGGGGGTCAACATGAGCAACCCTCTGGCACCTCACCTGTATTCAAGGATGCCACAAAGATATGTCAGGGCTCCAGCTATTTCCCCTCTCTCCTCCCTCAGCAACTGGGATAGATCCCATCTGGTCCTGGGGATTCGTCAACCTTAATAACCTCTAGCCTACCCAACACATCTTCCCAACTTATGTCAATGTGATCCAGACTAATCAAACTTTTATCTCTAATCTCAACATTCATCATGTTCTTCTCCTCCGTGAACACTGATGCAAAGTAATAATTCAGAATCTCACCCATTCTCTCTGGTTCGACACAGCCTTCCTTCATTATCCTTTAGTGGACCAATCCTTTCTCTAGTTACCCACTTGCTGCTTAAATAAGAATAAAATGCTTTGGGATTCTCCTTAATTCTGCTTGCTAAAGCTATTTCATGACCCATTTTAGCCTGCTTGATTCCTTGTTTAAGACTTGTCCTACTCTTATATTCTTCCAGGGCCGTTCTGTTCTTAGCTGTCTAGACCTTATATATGCTTCCCTTTTCCTCTTGGCTAGTCGTACAATTTCACCTGACCTCAACGGTTCATGAATCTTGCCCTTCCTATCCTTTCCCTTCAACGGGACATGCCTATCCTGCACTACCTTTAACCGATCTTTGAAAGTCTCCCACATCTCAAATGTGGACTTCCCTTCAAATAGCTGTGTCCAATCCACATTTCCAAGCTCCTGCCTAATTTTGATATAATTGGCCTTGGCCCAGTTTACTACTCTTCCCTTAGGACCACACTCCTCTATCTACAAGTATTCTAAAACGTACAGAATTGTGGTCACTGTTCCCAAAGGAATCCCCCACCGCAGCTTCTACCACCAGTCCTGGCTCGTTCCCCAGTAGGAGAAAGTGAGGACTGCAGATGCTGGAGATCAGAGCTGAAAATGTGTTGCTAGAAAAGCGCAGCAGGTCAGGCTACATCCAAGGAGCAGGAGAATCGACGTTTCAGGCATGAGCCCTGAAGAAGGACTCGTGCCCAAAACATCGATTCTCCTGCTCCTTGGATGCTGCCTGACCTGTGCTTTTCCAGCAACACATTTTCAGCTCGTTCCCCAGTACCAGGTCCAATACGGCCCCTTCCCTCATTGGACTATTGACATCCTGCTCTAGAAAACTCTCCTGGATGCTTTTTTACAAATTCTACCCCATCCAGAGCTCTGATGTTAAGTGTATCCCAGTCAATGTTGGGAAAATTAAAACTCCCATCATCACTACCCTAGATGCTTCTACATCTTTCCATAATTTGTTTACCTATTCGTTCTTCTACCTCACGCTCACTGTTGGGAGGCCTGTAATACAGCCCCAACAATGTAACTGCACCCTTCTTAGCTCCACCCATAATACCTCAGTACCCAAGACCTCCATAGTGTGCACCTTTAGCACAGCTGTGATATCGTCCTTGACTAGCAATGCAACTCCACCCCTCTTTACTTCCCTCCCTGTCCTGTCTGAAGTGTCGATTTCCTGGAACATTTTGTTGCCAATCATCATGCTCTTCCTTCAACTAAGTCTGTGTGATTGCAATAACGTCATACTTCCAAGCACCAATCCAAGCCCTAAATTCATCTGTCTTGCACACTATATTCCTTGCATTAAAGTAGATGCATTTCAAGCCACCAGTTTCTTTGCACTCATCTGCTCTCTGCCGACACTTCCCTTTTATTAACGCTATCTTCATGATTCTTACAGTCACTACCTCGCTGCCTACTTGTTTTCTCTTCTGGTTCCCAGTCCCCTGTCACATTAGTTTAAAACCTTCCCAACAGTAGTAGCAAAAACTCCCCCAAGGACATTGGTTCCGGTCTGGTTCAGATGTACACCGTCCATTTTGTAATATTCCCATCTTCCGCAGGACCGGTCCCCATGTCCAACAAATCTGAACCTCTCCCTCCTAACATGATTTCTCACGCCATGTGTTCATCCTGCCTATTTTTTCATTTCTACGCTGGCTAGCACGTGGCACTGGTAGTAATCCCAAGATCACTAACTTTAAGGTCCTCCTCTTTAACTTCTCTCCTAGCTTCCTGAATTCTTCTTTCAGGACCTCATCTTGTTTTCTACTTGCATCGTTGGTGCCTATATGTACCAAGACAACTGGCTGTTCACCCTCCCCTTTTAGAATGCTCTGCAGCCGATCGGTGACATCCCTGACCCGAGCAGCTGGGAGGCAACATAACTTCCGGGAGTCCCTATTTTGGCCACAGAACCACCTATCTACTCCCCTCACAATAGAATCTCCTATGACCAAAGCCCTATGAGTCTTTTTCCTGCCCTTCTGAACAGCAGTGCCTGCCACGGTGCCATGATCCTGGCAACTGCTGCCCTCTTCTGGTGAGCCATCTCTCCCAACAGTATCCAAAACAGTATACCTGTTTTGGAGGGATATGACCGCAGGGGACACTGGCACTGCCTTCCTACTCTTTTTCTGCCTTTTGGTCACCCATTCACTGACTCCCTCAGCAATTCTAACCTGCGGTGTGACCAGTTCACTAAACGTGCTATCCTCGACCTCCTCAGCATCGCAGATGCTCCACATTGAGTCCATCCACAGCTCCAGAGCCGTCATGCGGTCAAACAAGAGGTGCAGCTGGGGACACTTCTTGCAAGTGAAAGAGTCAGGAACATCAGACACGTTCCTAACTCCCATATCAAGCAAGAGGCACATGCTACGGGTCTGGGGTCCCCTGCCGTTGTAAGCTTAGCTTTATATGAACTAACTAAATCCAAACAATGCACTTAAATATATGAAAAAGAAAAAAATAAAAGCCTTACCTGACAGAGTCTTTTTCTTCCGGTTGGAGGGGGGCAGAAGGGCGATACTACACGTGTAGTATCTCGGGTTTAGCCACTGCCCAAATATAAATTAAGCCCTTACCTTCCCGGCAGCCCTCACTTCACTCCACCTTCTCTCCTTTCCTTGCCGCTCTGTCAAAATGGAGGCCTGACCCCCGAGGTAAATCCCTTTTTAAGTGGGAAAACTTACCCTTCCCGGCAGCCTTTGCTTCATTCCTCGACTGAATATAGTGATTTGAGGAATGAGTGAGTCAAGGTGTTTACCAATCCTACCAAATCTTCTTTTTAACATTTTAAAGAAATTATTTCCTCTGATGGAAGCATAAAGAATATGAGGGTAGAGGTTGTCGCATTTATGGTTATGGGATTAAAATTACAGCCAGGTCTCTTAGGAACAAAATTGAGAAGGCTTTTATCTCTCAAATCCGAGCAATCATGAATTCTGTCCTCCAACAGTTGTCTGTCGATGGTTAAGAGCTGAGATGAATAGATTTTTGTTAGGTAACTGTAGCAGCCAGTAGGGAGCTTGGCTAAAAAAACAGATCTGAGACCCAGATAAGTCACCGTCTAGTGAAATAGAGAAGGCTGGAGGGGCTTAATGACCTTTTTCTTGGTTCTAATGTTTCTATTTTGCTCTGAATTATTAAAGCAGTGTTACTTTGGGCTACTGGAGAATCTTTGTGGCACAGAATTTCCTTCACGATTGCTCTTTTGAAGTTTTGTGGTTTCAAGGCATGAACACACAAATTAAATTTTTCTTCCTTCAGCCTGCTTTGCAAGACTCTAAAATGGTTTCCCGCATAATCTGCTATTTGAGATATTGTTTACAGTGACTGCTAGAGAATGTGGACAGTCGAAAGAATAGTTCCTAACTATAGTCTAAATAGTCTGAATGTAGATAGGATGGGTTCTGATGCGAAAAGCCCCAGTACAGAATGAGCCAGTTGAACATAGACAACCCTTCCATTCAAATTACTAGCTAAGTTTTTTTTCAACATACCCTAAATAAAGGAGTAATAGAAGAAAAGGTGTCTGACATTAGTGTACATGGATGCTTCACAATTAATTCACTTTTTATAAAGGGACTAAGCTTGGATCCAATTTTTCCACTAAATGAGAAAATAATCTGCTGCTCATCTAAGTCAAATCAACATCAATTTGAAAGCTAAACTCTTGACTCGCTAGAAATAAGTGTTCGCTCCGTTGCCTACTTGTGGAAATGCAATGGTTTTTGGAATAGTAAAATAATTTAGATTCAGAAGAGTAATAAGATCGCAGTAGTTTGGTTTAACATTGTATGAAATTCTTGAGCACTGCAGACTTCCAGCCTTAGATGCAATACTTTGCCATAATATCAGCTTGGTTTCAGAGATGGGATCCCATTTTTGACATTGGACGTCAGGTTAGGTTGCTGTGAAACAATCAAATGCCTACTATTGAAGGATATCACTGAAGGACTTGCTCTTCCTTTCCCAGAAGAGATTATGGTTGAGCTAAAGTTGAATTCTCTATTTAACACACCTGTGGTATGCTGAAGTCTTTCATAATTACTAATATCTTCTGCTTCACATGGTGTGCCTTCTGTATTGTAATTTAGCTTCACAAATGTATATAAAGTTGTGTTGTTCCCTTCTGCATACAGGTTTATATTGCAGAATTGACAAATCTACAGAAACAACTGGTGTAGCTATTTGAACATGACAAAACATCCCAAAACATTTCACAAGAGCATGATGAGTCAAAATTCCACTTAAGGAGATAGAAGTTCAGATAGAAAATTCTAAAGCTTTATGGCCTAAGCAGCTGAAATGGCAGAGCAATTGAAATCCAGGATGCTTGAGAAACCGGAATTTGTGCAGTTCAGATATTGGAGCGTTTAAGGGCTGGAGGAGACTGTAGAGAAAAAGAGAAGGAAGGCCTTGGAGGGATTTGAAACAAGACGTGAATTTTAAAACTGATTTAATATTTGACCATAGGCCAAAGTAGGTCAGTGACCATCGAGCTGATAGAGGAACAGGATTTGGTGTGAGTAAGGACGTGGGCTGCAGATTTTTGGATCCCCTCAGGTTGATGAAAAGTAGAATGTGGCATGCCATTGAGGAGGTCCTTGAAATAGTCTTGATTATAAGTAACAGGTGTGAATGTGGGTTTGAGCAGCAGATGAGCAAGAGACATGGGCAAAGTTAGGCAGAGTTTGGAGGTGGTAAAACACTATCTTAGTAATTGAACAGACATAAGGCATGAAACTTCTTTTGGGATAAAATATGGCACCATTCTCTTAGACTGTTGCCTGAGAGACATGTCCTTGACAACAAGAAAGTTGAATCTGGAACTGGGACAAAAAAAACCTATGGCTTCACTCTATTCAATGTTTAATCAGACCAAATTTCTGCTCTGATAATCTCGAAACAATCAATAATGCAGAAGTTCTCCCTTGGAACTAAATGGATTTTCCTGAATTTTAGGTAAGGTTATTTTCCTTTCATTTTGATTTAAACCTCAGAAGAATTGTTCTTATGGTGCATTCTGTATAAAGAGAGAGGACTGCAGATGCTGGGGATCAGAGTTTAAAAATGTGTTGCTGGAAAAGCACAGCAGGTCAGGCAGCATCAAAGGAGAAGGAGAATCGACATTTCGGGCATAAGCCCTTCTTCAGGATTCCTGAAGAAGGGCTTATGCCCGAAACATCGATTCTCCTTCTCCTTTGATGCTGCCTGACCTGCTGCGTTTTTCCAGCAATACATTTTTAAGCTGCATTCTGTATAAGCCAAGAGAAAAGCTATCTTTCACTCACTCACCGGCAGCACTTCCCATCCTAATAACTACTAAGCCTTTGGCTTTATTCCCATGACACCTGTGTTGATATTGATTTTCTCAATTCACTTCCTTCCTTCCACTTCAATTATTGCCAGAAAGATTTTCATCCCCTACCACTTCATTGATGTGGCCTTGGGTTTTGCTAGATATTCAAAAATCTATCTACTTCCTCATATCCATAATGCTAATGTTATAGGAACAACTTGACATCTGGATTTAGTCAATTGTTGGTTTGAAATAAGTGAAATGATTTTGTTAGACTTTAATGGATGCTGGTGGACCTATCTTTGTCATTTTAAAAGCTTCAAACTGCATGTTCAGTAGATAATTTCCATTTTTGCTTTAACATTCTTGTCAGTAATGACAATGAATAACTTCACCACTATCAAGGTCTACCCAGCTAGGTGTTTTAATTTAAGTGGCCTGATTAATACCTTTGTGCTTTGCAGGCTGCCTTGGAGGCTCAGCTTGCTACAGAGCGTGAGGAAGAAGCTCGTAAGCAGGCCCTGCTTGAACAAGAGCGGCGTGACCGGGAACTCGCCATGAGGATTGCAAGAAGTGAGTCTGAGCTCATTTATGATGAATCACCAATGGACACAGGAATTAAGAGGTAGGGGTTTAAAAGTATTTTAAAATCCCTTCCATTATTTTTGTCCCCTGATTCATCTCCCTGTTTGTGCTGCAAGTGTAATAATAAATGTCTTTTCTTTCACAGTGTTGAAGTTAAACAAATCCGTCCAGTTGCAGTTGCTGCTAAGTATGGATATGTAACCTGTATTTCTATTTTGCACATTTAGTAAATCACGCTGTATATTAATTCTAGAATTCCTCCATACAGATTCAAAGAATTTCACAATTAATAAATCAAGATGATTTTATTCAGATTTTTAATCAGAATTTTTGCATGAATTTGGAAATTAATTTTAGTCTGAAAAAAGTAAAACTAATAGAACATCAATAAAATGCATGTACAGAGTTACCTGCAAGCTGTGTGCTAGTTGGAAGGTGTGAAGTTTATGTGCCTAGCAGAGTCTAACTAAAGTGTGTTCTATTTCCAGATCTGATGGACCACAATCCAAAATGACAATGTATGAGTTTTCAGTTATTATTCTTGTTTTATTTGCAATTTTGGGCATTGGTGATGGAGATTTGTTGACTATGATTATGGTGATGGTACATTGGTCTGCTCTCTTTTGACTTTCAACAAAACAGCTAAAACTATACTTAATTATTCTGAACCTGATTGTTCCTGTTCATCACTTTTTCATTGATTGTTGCTTGTCTGTTTCCTTGCTGTATCAGTGGGAATGATGATGGTTTATAACTACTGAATCTCCAAATCAGATTGGATTATTTTTCTTCTTACCTAATTGCTACCAGTTCCTAGCGAGTGTTGTTAAATATTAGACGTTGGGCAAAGTAGCACTAAATTTAGACTGCATGAATGGAAGACTGCTGGTGTGAGAGATGGAGAAGTCTCATGCTGGTGTATTAGATAGTACTCTGATTAATGTTGGGCTACAGTATATATTGTGATTTAATGAATGAACATTTACTAGTTATCACCTTCCTATAACTAACCTTTGGTCTGCTTGATGTTAATGCATCTGCCATAGAAAGTTTTCCACTGATGAGACAGACAAAACTGTTTGATTCATAAAGTTTTGTCATGGATTTTGCCCCCACCAGTGGTCCAAATTTTAAAATTGTCACACATGCTTCCAGTTTTATGGATACATCAGCAATACCTTCTAGGCAGTTTTTTCAGAAAAGCATGATTTGACAAAGAAGGTGATTTGCATTCCTTTGTCCAGCCCAGTCTAAGGGTAAAGATAAAGTTGTATAATCTTAATAGACCATAGGATTGCGTGCTCTCACTAAATAGAGAGCTAACTGGTGATACGTTTACTTGAGGGTCACTCATCACATCCTCGGCCAGTGTAGTAATTGATCCTATGCTGTAGGCATAACTTTGCATCACAAGCTAGCCATTTAGTCAACTGAGCCAACTTACATTAACTCCATTCCCCCCCAACACTGAGTAAAATTAAAAAAGAAGGAAGATATATTACAGATAGTGAGAAGCTAAAAACGGGGCATGAGGAACATACTCAGCAGTTCTGGCACATCAGTGGAAACAGAAACTTGGCTTCAGGTTCAAACCTTTCATTTGAATAAAATTCAAATTAATTTGTGTAAAGCTGTGCCTTTCCTGCTGTAACCTAATAGAAACCTGGCAGGTCTCAATTTCTATCCTAGAAATTTCTATATACACATTTATAATGAAAACTGCCATATACACATGACAACCTAAAATGTACATGGCACATTAAAGTGGCAGGAAGGTAATTGAAGATAGGTTTCGAGAGGTGCTTTTGTTGTAAATTTCAACATAAGAGTTTATAAATAGATACCAAAATAAGCAGAGATTGCATGACTTTAAAACTGGGCATTGAATTATGTGACTTATGGTACAGTGGCAGTGTACACACCTCTGGGCCAGAAGGTGTGGGTTTAAGTCCGACCTCAGGTTGTGCGATTGCCATGGAAGTTTGTCTAAATACATCGAAACAAGTTGAATTATGTTTGGATTTACAGCTTCCAGGATCCAGGCAAGCTAACTTGTCCATTAGCTGCATTAATATTTTGAGAAAACCTTGTGGCCTGATCTCTCAATGATTTCCTAACGACTGTCCCTCTCTCAAAGTATGTCTCCATGGTAACAAGGATTACATAGGCCTTGTATATGAGTAGAAATGCTGATTAGCTCTTGAGACCCCTGCTCAATTCTCTGTTGAAAATAAATGGAATGTTTAAAGTGGAACAGTTTACAAATTGGAATTTTTAATAGCTCCTTGGGACTTTGAGATCAGCTGTTTGGCCATTGTAAGCACAGATGTTGCTGCTATTGTCTCCAAGTGTGAACATGTCAAGCCCTCTTAGCATAACAGTCTGAGCCTTCCTTTAAACTTTGAACTGCTTTATAACCTAGACTTCTGCACAGGTCACCTAACAATCTTCATTTTAAGCAAAACTAAAAGCAGTCCTAAAATACTGTAAGTCCATACATGAGATATTTATGACTGAAATGCTATTTGTAATATTGCAGAATAAATAATAAAAATGAAATCATTTGAATCCTTCAGATTACCTTACCATGTTGCCTTAATTCTGACTTTTTTAATACTAATTTTTTAATCTCTCTTTTTATTTCTATTTAATGTATTTTATATTAACTAAACATTTCTCTAAGATACACTTAGCTTATCGTCCATCTTTGTTTCCTTTGTCTTGAAACTTCCAGTTTGGATATTTCATCAGGGGTTTTCATTGGGTGGAAATTTGAAAAGGTGTTTTCCAAATAGCTGGAATTCTATTTTGTAAATTCTTGATTGTTTGTTTGCATCTGTAACTCATTCACTCACATCTGAATCTGGAAGGATTGCTGTGAATTAATTTGCAGTCTGAGGATTAGAATTCCAATGGAGTATCAAATGATTCATATTCGTTTGAAAAAATGCAGCTATGGAGAAATGTAACTTTTGTTCTATTTGTAAGGCTATCCCTAACTCTCTATATTATGGAGGTAACCAGAGAGTCACTGATTTGTTTAATTGAAACATGTTTTTCAGAAAATCTTAATTTTGTTCAAATGAACTCTTGTCCTTCATCATAGCTTTGCATTCCTTCCAGGTTTATAATTAGAGGTTTTAGAAATCAAACTCAGGACAGTCCATAATATGTGAAAGAGGGTGACACTGATTTAAACATCAAAGGGTGCTTGTGTGTCATGTGTACAGAAGCCAGCTGCTCTACAGAAGGATGCATAATCTGTTATACCACTGCCTCACTTTGTTAAAATGGTGTAAAAATAATAAGAACTGTACTGCCAGCTTTCCTGCTGCTTACAAACATCATGGGTTTTGCAAACATATTGTCTCTTCTCTCTCAATTCTCAGCATGTGTGTACAGGAGTTGTCTGGGCCATCTGTATGAGTGACTTATCATCGTTTGCCTTCATACATATCTAATTATTAACATTCTCCTATCTGCTGTTAATGTCAAATCATCTTAAATACTTTCCCAGAAATGTGATGATTCTGAATCCTCTATCAATTACTTATAAACATGCTTTTTTTATGTTACAGGGAAGAAATGGCCAAAGAAATGTCAGATTATCTGGCTAGGTAGGTAATATCTTGTTGCTTAAAACATGCATTGAGATACCAACAGCTCATGTAAAATCACATACTCTAGGTTTATGCACATTTTCATAGCAAATTTTGATAAGGCCACTGCCTATAATTGGAATAAACATATTACTTGGGCTGGGGCTCTTGGCAGATAGTAAAGTTGCATCTGCACTATCAGTTAATTAATTGTACAGCTTTATATTGTTGTTCACTGTTCACTGTTACAAAGAATAATATGATGCACTGCCTCTCTTAGGAGTTGGGTTAAATGGATGCTGGATTAATTTTTGAAGATTTTGTTCTCCCCAAAACCAATTTGCAAAGCTCTAGCTGCTTTAATGAAAATGGTAACAAAAAGATTTCCAATTAATATAACACTGTGCACAGTATCAACAACTTCTTGTACAGGAGCTTGAGCTCATGCTGATGAGACAGACTGTTGAGCAATCCTCTTTCTCCATGATAAGAAAATTGGTTTGCAGTTTATGACAACAGAATACAAATTTGTAAGATCCATTGCAACAAATTTTATTAGGGAATTTGAGGTTAAAAATGTATCTTTCTCAGCATAATTTTTCTACAGCCAACTATGCTTGTATGTTTTTCTTGATGGATACAAATGTTACTTGATCTGATCTTTCTCATTGCAATCACTGGTCTGTTTTTTGACGTTACTGCATTTGTAGTACTGAACCAGAATGAGTCACAAGCCTCTGCTGTTTGATCAATGCTTTAATAAATTATTACTGCACATTACCATTGTGCATGTAGTCACTCTTTGGAAAAGCTATAAAGTTAATCCCACTTCCCACTCATTTACCCCAGCATTCTTTTTTATTTTCAAATATGTACCTGATTCCCTTTCCAGATGGGACTTTAGATTTTTTAGTAGAATATTTCATTGAGATTTAACTTCCCTTAAAGAGTAAGAATTTTATTAATGATTAATCAAGCACTCAACTCACTTTGGTTATGGTGGATTTTTTTTCCCTTGGACTATCTCTGACTCTATGATGAAGCAATGAGAGCTGTAAAGATACAGGTTTTGCTCCTGAATATTGCTTCAAGGCACTGTAGCTTTCAAAGTTGACCTAGCATCCACATTCAACAATTCTGGGAACACCTGGCACATGTGCAGAATGTGCATACTGTTGCCAATCTCTTCGCAATGAGTGCATTTCAAATATTGGAACCAGTTATTGTTCCAGTGTAAATGCTGTGTGAAAATGTACCAGCCGTCTCATTCTTGAGAAATGCACTACACAAAATACCAGTGCATCTCAGCTGCATGGTATGGGAAAGACATTTAATTACCATGGATTGTTCAAGTAGTTGGATCTTTAATTCCAAACTTTGAGGACAAAGCAACGAATCCCTTAGCAAAGTAAGGTTAGTGTGTCATGGTGATGTTTGCAGAGAGACTCTTTACAGTAAGTAGTTCTGGTTAAATTCATTTTGAAACTTGATAAAAGCTTCAGCTTACTGTTATTCATTTGTTTAGTGAATTGAAAAGCAGAGCTCAGCCTACCATCAAAATGGAAAGTCCTGTTTGCTGGAAGTATTACAGCTGATGAAAGGACATGACACAGAATTAGTGTTCCTAATGGTTCATGTAGCTTTTATGAGACTCAAAGAGCCAGTTAGGGCAGGGAGTACCTGATGTCCCTGCCAATACTTGTCCCTCAAACCACCAAAGAAGAATAACTGACCATTCAACTCACTGGTGTTCCTGAACTCCTGCTGTTTAGGAGATGACTCATTGCACTTATTTGGAACTCCCTTTCACTGTATTGGAGAGACTGAGGTTAGTTTTCTTCACCTGTGAGAATCTTTGGAGCTTAGTTTCATTTCTTAATGTTTCACCATTTCAGGTAGATTGGGAGCTGTTTTGATCTTTTTCATCTTATGTTCATTCCTTTTTAAGGTGATTTTCGATTTACATCTTAATATATTATTATATCTCTGACAGCTGAATGTGGAATCTTTGGTCTCTGATTGGAGATGTTCTGGCACTGGGTGGGGAACTGAAAGAAAGAGATTTCATTTGAATTAGAGTGGATTCATAAAGGCAGATAGCAATGTAATTGTGATTTGTTTGGGGGAGCAGAATTTGTCTCCTTTGGCAGAATGCACAACCAATGGACATATCTATGTTCACGTACCAGAACTAGAGCTATTAGTATTTCCAAACTTGTACTTCTAATCTATCAAATGCTGTTCTGCAAACACAGTGGTGTGTCTCCTTCCTTCTCTCACTTTCACCTCCATCTTTGACTCTTTACTTGATTTCACTGTTTCTATATTTGGAGGATAGTCTGTTCACCACCAATATCCACTACAAGCTCACTGACTACCATTGTTAGCTTGACTACATTTCCTCCCACCCTTACTCCTACAAAGGCTCTGTTTCATTCTCCCAATTTCTCTGCCTCCATTGCATTTATTCTGATCTTTCGACCTTCCACAGGAATGCCTCCAATGCATTCTCCATTAGAGAACAGAAAAGTACAGCTCAGCACAGACCCTTCGGCCCACAATGTTGTGCTGAGCATTTACGTTAATCTGAGATCAACCTAACCTACACACCCCTCAATTTACTGCATTCCATGTGCTTGTCCAGCAGTTGCTTAAATGTCCGTAATGTCTCTGACTCAGCGACCACCACTGGCAGTGCATTCCACGCACCTACCACTCTGACATCTCCTCTATACCTTCCTCTAGCCACCTTTAAAATTATGATCCCTTGTGACAGCCATTTCTACCCTCAGGAAACATCTTCAGTTATCTACTCTATCTATGCCTCTGATTACCTTGTACATCTCTATCAAGTCATCTCTCATCCTTTTTCTCTCCAGTGTGAAAAGCTCGAGCTCGCTCAACCTCTCTTCATAAGACAACATGCCCTACAATACTGGCAGCATCCTGGTAAATATCCTCTGCATCCTCTCTAAAGCATCTACATCCTTCTTATAATGAGGCAACCAGAATCCGATACGATGTTCCAAGTGTAGTCTAACCAGCGTTTTATAGAGCTGCAGCAAAACCTTGTGACTCTTAAACTCAATCCCCCCTATTAATGAAAGTCAAAACACCACATGCCTTCTAAACAATCCTATCAACTTGGATGGCAACTTCGAGGCATCTATGTACATGGACCCCAAGATTCCGTTGCTCCTCCACACTGTCAAGAATCCTGCCTTTAACTCTGTATTCAACATTCAAATACAATGTTCCAAAAGGAATCACTTCGCATTTATCCAGGTTGAACTCCGTTTGCCACTTCTCAACCAAGCTCTGTATCCTGACAATGTCTTGTTATAGCCTGCAACAGCCCTCAACACTATCTAGCAACTCCACCAACCTTTGTGTCAAACTATCTAACCCACCTTTCCACTTCTACATCCAAGTCATTTATAAAAACTGCAAAGAGCAGAGGCCTAAGAGGCCTTAGTCCTTGCAGGACGCCACTGGTCACCAACGTCCAGGCGGAATACTTTCCGTCCACTACTACTCACCTGTCTTCTTTTGGCCAGCCAATTCTGTATCCAGACAGCCAAATTTCCCTGTATCCCATATCTTCTAACTTTCTGAATGAGTCTACCACAGAGAACCTTATCAAATGCCTTACTGAAATCCATATACACTAGATCCACTGCTCGACCTTCATCAGCTTGTCTCATCACATCGTAAAAGAACTCAATAAGGCTTGTGAGGTATGACCTGCCCCTCATAAAGCCATGATGACTACCTTTAATCAAACTATGTTTTTCCAAATAGTTATAAATCCTAACACTCAGAATCCTTTCCAGTACCTTGCTTACCACAGCCATAATACTGATACGTCCATGATTCCCAGGGATTTCTCTGTTCCCTTCTTTGAACCAAAGAAAACATTTGCCTCCCTCCAAACATCCAGTACTACTTCCATGGAGAGTGGGGATGCAAAGATCATCACCAGAGATGCAGTAATCTCATTCCTCGCTTCCCATAGCAACCTTGAAGATATCTTGTTTGGCTCTGGGGACTTAACAACTTGGTGCTTTCCAGAATTTCCAGCACATCCACTTTGTTAATATCAATCTGTTCAAGCGTATCAACCTGGTCCATGGTGTTCTCACTATCAGCAAGGTCCTTCTTGCTCGTGAATACTGAAACAAAAAGCTCATTTAGGCTTCCCCGACCTCTTCAGACTCCAGGCACAAGGTCCTCTGTTATCCCTTATCAGCCCTATCCTCTCTCTGATCAGTGTCTTATTCCTCATGTAAGTATAGAACGCCTTTGGGTTTTCCCTAATCCTTCCCTCCAAGGCTCTTTCATGCACCCTCTGAGCTCTCCTCAGTCTATCTCTGAGTTGTTTTCCTAGCCTACAATCCTCTAAGGATGTGCCAGATCCTTGCTGTTTGAACCTTCAGTAAGCTCCTTCTTCCTCTTGATGGGAAGCTCCACTTCTCTTGTCATCCAAAGCTCCTTCACCTGACTATTCCTTGCCTGTCTCAGTGAGAAAACATTATCCAACACTTGCAACATGTGCTCCTTAAACAGTCTCGACATTTCTCTGCCTTTCCCATAGAACAATTGTTGCCAACTTATACTCCACAACTCCCACCTAATAGCAGTATAATTTCCCCTCCCCAATTAAATGCCTTCCCACACTGTCTGTTCCTATCCCTCTCCATGCCTATGGTAAAGGTGAGGTAGTTGTGGTCACTGTCGCTGAAATGCTCTCCCACCAAGAGATCTGATACCTGGCCTGGCTTGTTGCCTAACACCAAATCCAATATGGTCTCCCCCTAGCTCCATCCAGACCATCTGCACTAAGGAGGTTCCAATCGATATTGGGGAAGTTGAAGTCACCCATAACAACAACTCTGTTACATCTGCACCTTTCCAAGATCTGCTGTCCAATCTGTTCTTCCATCTCTCTGCTGCTATTGGAGGGGTCTATAGAAAATGTCCAATAAAGTGACTGCTCCTTCCCTGTTACTGACTTCCACTAATACTGACTCAGTAGGCAAACCCAACTCAACAACCCCCTTTTCTGCAGCTATGATGCGCACTCTAATTAACAGTGCTACCCCCCCCTCCTCTTTTACCCACCTCCCTGTTCTTTTTAAAAGATCTGAACCTTGGAACATCCAGCAATCATTCCTGCCCCTGTGAAATCCATGACTCCGTTACAGCCACAACATTGTAGTTCTTCCTCAACTAAGGAGTCCTCCTCCCCAGCAGTGTTGACATGGTTCTCAGCTGTGTCTGATCCATGTCCTCTATTTCTGCCCTCACCCTTGACCCTCCCTCCAAGAACAAGAACAGGTTTCACCTTGCCCTTACTTTCCACACCAGCGCCCACATTCATAGAATCATTTCCCGACACTGCGACCATTTCTCACAGATTGCCACCACCAAACTCATCCCTGTCCTCTATGGTCAGCTTTCCACAAGGAAGTTCCCTCCCTGACATCCTCATCCACTCCTCCCATCACCATCACTCCTAACACTGCAGGCCACCTACTCTACCTCCAAATTGGGATCTTCTCAAGGGATTGCAGAGAGTGAAATAGTAGACCTTTGACCCCCACCCTTCTTACTATCCAATGCTCCAAACACATTGAAGCAGCGATTTACTTCTACTTTCAATCTAGTCCACTACGTTTGTTGCTCACAATGCAGCCTCTTTTGTATTGACAGTATCCAATACAGACTAAATGACCATTTTGTAGTAAACCTCTACTCTACTCTGTAAGAAAGACCCTGACCTTCCACTTGCTTGCCTTTTCAATACACCGTCTTTCTCCCATGCTATCGTTTTCATTCTCTGCCTGCACCTTTCCAAGATCTGCTGTCCAATCTGTTCTTCCATCTCTCTGCTGCTATTGGAGGGGTCTATAGAAAACACCCAATAAAGTGACCGCTCCTTCCCTGTTACTGACTTCCACCAATGCTGACTCAGTAGGCAAACCCATCTGTACCAGCAAAGTTGATTATACGTTTGAAGAACAGCACCACATTTTCCGCAGTTGCAACCTTCAGGACTCAAAATTTTAAATCTGTAAGTTCAAAGTAAGAATACGGTCATCCATTTTGGTTCACCCCTGCTTGCACATCCTGTTTTTAAGCTTACTGCCTTTGGTCTCAGCAGAGCTGACATATTGTCAACTAGGCAAAAGTGAGGACTGCAGATGCTGGAGATCAGAGTCAAGAGTGTGATGCTGGAAAGATACAGCAGGTCAGGCAGCATCCAAGGAGCAGGGGAATCAACGTTTTGGCAATAAGCCCTTCAAGAAATATCCAAACCTACCATTAATACCTAATTACATTTGATCTTCTTCCATGTTCTCTCAGTCTGCCATGTTCTCACTGTGTTCATTCTTGTCAACAGAAGTCCTGAAGTCCAGGCTACGAAGGCAGCTGCTGGCACAAAGAAATATGATCTCGCCAAATGGAAGTATGCTGAACTGCGAGATGTCATCAACACCTCTTGTGGTAAGAATCCTCTCAATCTAACAATGTTTTCCTCTTGGCTACAGTTCATGGCTCAAGTCCACTTAAGAGTGGTATTGGTTCACTTGAGACAGTGGCATACTAACTAAAGATTATGTCTTTATATTTATTTAATATCAGTATATTTCCAATAAACTGATTTTTAGAATTGCTATATTTTATGCTTTATCAATGTACAGTAGAATGTCATTCTTGTCAGTAATGTAATAACTGAAATAAGATGTGATTGCACTGGAGGAGGTATAATGGTGATTCATCAGGATTTTGCCTGGGGTGAAGCACTTTAGCCATGAAGAGAGGCTGAATAGGCTCGGGTTGTTTTCTTTGCAGCAGAGAAGGCTGATGAAGAGACCTGATCGAGGGGTATGGAGAGGGTGGATAGGAAGCAGCTGCTCCTTGCAGTTGAAGGGTTAGTAACGAAGGGGCACAATTTTAAGGTGTAGGACAGGAGATTTAGAGGGGACTTGGGGAAATTTCTTTTCAGCTGGAAGGTGAAGGGAATCTAGAATGCACTACCTGGGAGGATTGTTAGATTAGATTAGATACTTCACAGTATGGAAACAGGCCCTTTGGCCCAACAAGTCCACACTGGCCCTCCGAAGAGCAACCCACCCAGACCCATTCCCCTGCCCTACATTTACCCCTGACTAATGCAACTAACACTACGGGCAATTTAGCACGGCCAATTCACCTGACTTGCACATTTTAGGATTGTGGGACGAAACCGGAGCACCTGGAGGAAACCCATGACGACATGGAGAATGTGCAAGCTCCACACAGACAGTTGCCCGAGGCTGGAATCGAACACTGATCCCTGGCATTGTGAGACAGCAGTGCTAACCGCTGTCCACTGACTATGATTGTGGGAAATCAATCTTTGCTTATTTACATCCTTGCTTAACCTATGGCCAACATGACTCCGTCTTATTTCTATGCGCTTTTCCACCTTTTCTAGCTGAATGGAACTGCCTCTTGCTCTGTTCTACTGTCCACTATGCAGTGATAGCCAGAGCTGCTTCATTGTTTCTGAGTCCCCAATGATTTATCTTTGGCCTTCCTTTCTCATTGCCATTTCCCTGATGCATGACATAATCATCTGCAGATACGCAATTAAATTCCATAGGTTTGTTGGAAACACTCAGTTTTATGTCTCTTCTGGCTTTCTTGACCACCTCCACTTCTCTTGCACTATTAAACTGCTGATCCAACATGCAGTTTGATCAGCATTAGTTTCCTTTAGTTCAGTGTTGGTAAAGCTGAAGCCCCTGTTTTAGGCCTGGCTAACAATGCTGCATTCTTGTTGCGGAATCCACTCCCACACTGCTTTCCCAAGCTGAACCAGATTGTTTATTATCTTGATATCCAAGTTGAACCTACCCCTCCATTACACAGACCACCCTTGATTCACCTCTACGACACCACTCAATACGATCACTGCTATAGCTAACCTTGGGCTGAAGTCCTGATTGAATTTTTTTTATCCCCTCAAGGCTCAACTATTCCTATACACTCCCTCCCAATATTTCATTGTCCATCTTCTGTAGTCCCAATTTCCCACCATCCCTGTGCTCACTTGTGTATCTGACTATCTCAAACTTGAAAGTAAACTTGTATTTTAAATTTTTACTATAAAGTGAAAGTACAAAATGTGGAAATTACTTAGTCTAGCAATGATTCGGAGATGCCGGTGTTGGACTGGGGTGTACAAAGTTAAAAATCTCTCAACACCAGGTTATAGTCCAACAGGTTTAATTGGAAGCACACTAGCTTTCAGATTGACGCTCCGAATCATGACTACTATCGACACCACTAACCGCCACAATCACCTGATGAAGGAGCGTCGCTCCGAACACTAGTGTGCTTCCAATTAAACCTGTTGGACTATAACCTGGTGTTGTGATTTTTAACTAAGTCTAGCAACATAAAAATGAACTGAAAAACTCAGTTAATCGCTATCTGTTTACAACTGTTGAGTATTTCTGGAAATTTGTTTCTGATTTGTCTTTCTGGCTTTTGTGTTGACGTTCTTGTTGTTTGTAGGTTGTTGCACTTTCCATCCCTGTTAGTGACCTGCCCATCTCTACATTTCATTCCTGGCTTCTCAATTCACTCCACTACTAGAAATTGTACAGATAGCTGAAGGGACCTTAAGCATTAGAATATGTTTCCTTGAGCCACTCCATTTAGAGGCATAGAGATGTACTGCATGGAAACAGACCTTTTGTTCCAACTTGTCCATGCTGATCAGATATCCTATATTAATCTAGTCCTGTTTGCCAGCACTTGACCCATATCCCTCCTAACCCATTCCTATTCATATACCTATCAAGATGCTTTTTAAAGGTTGTAATTGTACTAGACTCCACACTTCCTCTGGCAACTCATTCTATACATGCACCACCACCTGCAAAAGAAAGTTGCCCCTTAGATTCCTTTTAGATCTTCCCCTCTCACCTAAATCTATGCCGTCTAGTTCTGGACTCCTCCACTCCAGGGAAAAGACCTCGTCTATTTATCCTATCCCATGTCCCTCGTGATTTTATAAATGTCTATAAGGTCAGCCCTCCGCCTCCAACACTCCAGGGAAAACAGCCTCAGTATATTCACCTCTCCCTATAGCTCAACCCCTCCAACCCTATCAGCATCCTTGTAAACCTTTTCTGAACCCCTTTCAAGTTTCACAACATCCTTCCGAGAGATGGGAGAATTGCACGCAATATTCCAAAAGTGGTGCAACGAATGTCCTGTCCTGCTGCAACATGACCTCCTAACCCCTATAGTCAATGCTCTGACCAAACTCTGCCATCTTCTCCAACTCCCTTTTCTACTTTATGTCCCATTATTTCTATCAAATTTTTATGCATCCTTCCAAAAAACCTGTTCTTTGTTTTTAATGTGCCTGCCTAATTACATTGCTGGGAATGTTTTCTTGGTTAATGGTGTTATAATTAACTTCAACTCCCTAGTCTATAGAACAAAAATGTCAGGCAAGTTTCCTGTATCTGACTACATTCTTCTGGAAAGTGCACGAATGTGACTATCCGGTAAACCCATACGAAAGCATAACTGAGAATCTCTCCTGACTAAACAAATTTCTGATATACAAAGTCTGGATTCAGAGATAATTGAACAAACAATGTTATTCAGGTGTGTGTTGATGTCTGAAGATGGGGAAGGAGAAGAATTGGACAACCCTAAGACAAGGAGCTGTGTTTTGGTATTCAGAAAGATGGCTGTGCCTGAACTATTTCTTTCTTTACCGACTTGTTTTCCTCCAATGCTGCAACCACAAAACATTCCTGTCAGAGAAGGTGAGCAGTGATCTGACAGGTTGTTAACATTATAATGCAAGCAAGGTAGATGCAAATTCTTCAAGAACTTGCTTATCTCATCGCTTTGGGAGAGTTCCCCTCTCATTATTGCACTTTCAGAAGTGACCAACAGAAGAACTCTTCCTGGTTGGATGCCAATGAAGAATGGGGTCTTCATTGAATAAATATGTCCTCAGTCCTTCCTTGAAGAATCTGACTGTACTCAATCATGTATGTTACTGCAGATATTGAGCTGTTAGCAGCATGCAGAGAGGAATTCCATCGGCGGCTGAAGGTCTATCATGCCTGGAAATCCAGAAATAAAAAGCGCAATGCTGAAGCAGAACAACGCGCTCCAAAATCTGTTACTGATTATGGTAAGAACTGGAGTAATTGAGCACGTAATAAAATTTGAACTTGTCAATTCTATTGGATTCTATTGACATCTGGATTTTTGATGACTGGTCTGTGTATCTTTCTTTAATATTTGGTTCTTTCCCTGTTTATGTCTCCTTAGTCTTCTTACTTTGGATTTGTATCAGTGTTTTGGCTAATACTTACCTTTTCAATAAACATCACTCTAAAAGAAAAAGATTAGATGCTTATTTCATGTTGTTTGGAAAAATTTGTACTTGACATTTCTTAGACCAAAACAATGGGGTACGCTTTGAAAGAATTTAATTGACTGGAAATCTTTGGCTGTTCTGAAATCATAAAAAGTAGCTGATAAATTCACACCTTTTTTTCCCTTTTAACTTTCCATTATAAGAAATAGTTTTTATATGAATCAGAAGAAAAACCATCCCAAGCTGCTTTAGAGATTGAATCCGAAGTCTCTTCTGATTCAACCTCTATGTCAAAGCTATAAGAAAATGAAATACAGATTGCATGTTTTCTAATAACTATATTTAATAAACAGTAATTGTGGGATTAAGGGAGTTGTGAAGTCTGCTGTTCCTACATTATTGAAGATTTTCATTACTGGTTACAGCTGCCAGTTTAATTCTGAAGTCCAAGTCTGATCCATATTGTCATGAAATATGCTTATTCATTTACAACAGCTCGGCAAAATCCCCCTCAGTTACAAGCTCGGCAGCAGGAGATTGCTCAGAATCGGACCCAGCGCTATTTCCGCATCCCATTTATCCGTCCAGCTGACCAGTACAAAGAGCCCCAGAACAAGAAGAAAGGCTGGTGGTATGCCCATTTTGATGGACCTTGGATTGCACGTCAGATGGAACTGCACCCAGACAAAGCCCCCATACTCCTGGTAGCTGGTAGGTGTCTCTGTGTGTGACAGCTCTGTCTTTCTGTGAACTGTATGCATGAACTCTGCTTTTTACAAACCTTTGCACACTTTACAATAAAGCCTCATCTCTATTCCATTTGACATAAGCTTGTGTCTGGTTCGGCACATTAATTTTATCCTTGAATATTTAGCATGGAAGCACCTTCTTGGCAGCAATGAATCATCAAGTGCACTGTAACGTGTCTGGTGTAAGTAAAACTTTCAAATTAGAAAGTAGGCCAAAAGGTTTCTTATTGTTTTTGCTCGATGTCTTCTAGCTATTTTTAAATATGTGTTCATTGACCCTTAAAGATACATTTGTTAAAATGCCCAGATCTTTTTTTCTCTGCCTTCTTAAATGTTTTTTTTTCACCTGATGGGTGGTTTAATGTTATTCTCCATGTTCTCATTTATAACTGTTTTTAAAAGAAAGATCCCAATCTCCCGTCTACCTTTTATATATTGGAGCATTGTCTCCAGTACTACTACTTAGAGTCATGGAGTCCTACAGCATGGAGACAGGCCCTTTGGCCCAAACTGGTCCATGCCGAACAAAATGTCTCTTTGTGCTAGCCCTGTTTCTCTGCACTTGACCCATATCCTTTTAAACCTTTCCTATTCATGTATTTGTTCAAATGCCTTTTAAATTGGTATTAATGTATCCGCTTCAACCACTTCCGTTGGCAACTCATTCCATATACTCCCCACCCTCTGTGGGGAAAGAAATGTTGCCCTTCTGGTTCCCTTTTATTCTTTCCCCTCTAACCTTAATGGGATACCCTCTAGACCTCAATTCCCAACCCAGAGAAAAAGACTGAATATATTTACCTGATCCATGTCTCTCATGATCTTATACACATCAATAAGATCTCCCCTCAGTCTCCTCTGCTCGAAAGAAAAAGTCCTAGCCAGTCCAATCTCTCCCTAATAACTCAGTCCATTGAGTCCTGGCAACATCCTTGTAAATTTCTTCTGCACCCTTTCCAATTTAATAACATCCTTCCTATAGCGAGGTGACCAAAACTGAACACAATACTCCGCGTGGGGCCTCACCAACGTCCTGTACAACTGCAACATAATTTCCCAAATTCTATGCTCAATGCCCTGACTGATGAAGGCCAGTGTACCAAAAGCCACTTTCACAGCCCTGTCTACCTGTGACTTCACTTTCAGCGAACTGTGCACCTGAACTCCAAGGTTCCTCTGTTCGCTACACTCCTTAAAGTCTGACCATTCAACATGAATCTCCTACCTAGATTTGACTATCCAAAATGTAAGACCTCACACTTATCTACGTTAAACTCATTTGCCATTTCTGGGCCCACTTCCCCAGTTGATCAAGGTCCTGCTGCCATTTCTGATAACCGTCCACAATGTCCATGATACCACCTATTTTTGTGTCATCTGCAAACTTACTAATCGTGCCTTGTACATTCTCATCCAAATCATTTGATATAGATAACAAACAGTAATGGGCTCAGTACTGACACCTGAGGTACTCTACTAGCCATAAGCCTCCAGTCTGATAGACATCCTTCTACTATTCCCCCCCTGCTTCCTACCCTCAAGCCAATTGTGTATCCAGTTTGCCAGCTCCCCCTGGGTTCCATGTGATCTAACCTTCCAAAGCTTTATCAAAGGCCTTTCTGAAATCCATATGGACTACGTTTAATGCCCTGCCCTTATCAACCTTTCTGGTCACTTCATCAAAGAACTCGAACAAATTTGAGGCATGATCTCCCACACACAGTCATGCTGACTGCTCCTAATCAAACCCTGTCTTTCCAAATACATGCACAGCTTATCTCTCAGAATATTCTCAAGTAACACACACATGTTAGGCTTACTGATCTATAGTTCCCAGGTTTTTCTTTGCAGCCATTCTTGAATAAGGGCACAACGTTCTCTACACTCCAGACGTCCAGGACCTCACCGTGGCTAATTCCTTGAACATGGGTGAGGTTCTGGAGGACTGGAGAATTGCTAATGTTGTCCCCTTGTTTAATAAGGGTAGCAGAGACAGGTAATTATAGACCGGTGAATCTGACGTCAGTGGTAGGGAAGCTGCTGGAGAAGATACTGAGGGATAGGATCTGTTCCCATAAAATGGGGGGAATAAAAATGGGCTTATCAGTAATAGGCAACATGGTTTTATGCAGGGAAGGTCATGTCTTACCAACTTAATCGAATTTTTTGAGGAAATAACAAAGTTGATTGAGGGAAGGGCTGCACATGTCATATACATGGACTTCAGTAAGGCATTTGATAAGGTTCCCCATAGGCTGATGGAGACGGTGAAGTTGCATGGGGTCCAGGGTGTACTCGCTAGATGGCTGGGCAACAGGAGAGCAAGAGGGAGATGTAGTGGAAGGGAGTTTGTTAAAATGGCGAACTGTGACCAGTGGTGTTCCACAGGGATCTGTGCTGGGATCACTGTCGTTTGTGATATACATAAATGATTTGGAGGAAGGTGTAGGTGGTCTGATTAGCAAGTTTGCAGATGACCCTAAGATTGGTGGAGTAGCAGATAGTGAAGGGGACTGTCAGAGAATACAGCAGAATATAGATAGATTGGAGAATTGGGCAGAGAAATGGCAGGTGGAGTTCAATCTGAGCAAATGTGAGGTGATGCATTTTGGAAGATCCAATTCAAGAGCAAACTATGTAGTAAATGGAGAAATTCTGGGGAAAATTGATGTACAAGGAGATCTGGGTGTTCAGGTCCATTGTTCCTGAATGTGGCAACGCATGCCAATAGAGTAGTCAAGAAGGCATAAGCATGCTTTCCTTCATCGGATGGAGTTGGCAGATCATGATACAGTAGCATAAGATTTTGGTTCGGCCATATTTGGAATACTGTGTAAAGTTCTGGTCGCCACATTATCGGAAGGCTGTGAATGCTTTGGAGAGGGTGCATTGGAGGTTCACCAGGATGTTGCCTGATATGGAGGGTGCTAGCTATGAAGAAGATTGAGTAGATTAGGATTATTTTCATTAGAAAGACTGAGGTTAATGGTGGACTTGATTGAGGTCTATAAAATCATGAGAGATATAGACGAGGTGGATAGCAACAAACTTGCCCCCACAGTGGGGACTCAATTACAAGGGGTCACGACTTCAAAGTGCGACAGGGGCAAGTTCTTTACGCAGACGGTGGTTGCCTGGAACACATTGCCAGTGGAAGTGGTAGAGGTGGGCACAATAGTGCCATTTAAGGTGAATGAGCAGGGAGCAAAGGGATATAGACTCTTGGAAAATAGGTGACACATTTAGATAGAAGATTTGGATCGGCGCAGGCATGGAGAGCCAAAGGGCCTGTTCCTGTCCTGTAATTTTCTTTGTTCACTGTTCTTTGCTGCAAAAATATCAGCCTGGGCCCCTACAATTTCCTCTCTCACCTCTTGCAGTTTTCTTGGATATATCTGGTAAGGACCAGGAGATTTATCCACCTTCATACATTCAGTGCATCCAACACTACCTCTGCTGTTATGGACTGTCCCTAAGATATCACCAGTAACTTCAAGTTCCCAAATCTTCATGTCCTTTTCCACGGTAAACCGAGAGAAATATTCATCGAGGACGTTGCCCATCTTCTGCAGTTCTACACATACATGAACACTTTGCTCCTTGAGAGGCCCTATATTCTCTCTAGTTATTCTTTTTCCTTTAATACACTTAAAGTACTTCTTTGGGTTCATCCTAATCTTCTCAGCCAAGGCTATCTTGTGCCCCCTTTTTGTCCTCCTGATTTCCTTTCGGTGAGCTCCTGTGTTCCCTACATACCTCCCAGAGATATTAGTTGATCCTAGCTGCCTGTACCTGAGCCATGCTTCCTCCTCTTTTCTGGTCTAGGCCTCAATATCTCTTGTCATCCAGGCTTCCCTATTCCGGCCAACCTTGCTCTTCACCCTCCGAGGAATGTATAGATCCTGAACTCTAGCTATCTCACTTTTAAAGGCCTCCCACTTGCCTGTACAGGACATTGGTCAGGCTTGAGCTTATAAGCAACAATTAACATTGAGAGGTAGGGTGCCAGTGAGCAGGAGAGGCCATTCCAAAATGGCACCGATTGGATTTCTCAGCCTTAGTCATTTTGAATTGTAAATATTTTGTCGTCAACTTTTTCAGAGGTTCTGTGACCCACCTTTAGAACAGGTGGGACTTGAACTCAGGCCTCCTGGTGCAAAGGTAGGGATACTACCACTGCACCAGAGGAAACCCCAGTCAGTTGTATTCTACAATGAAGTCCTTACCAGCTGTGCTGAGGGAGGATATTCCTGGAAATACATCCAGGGAAGTTATTTGGGTGGAACTGAGAAATAAGAAAAGGATGATTAGCTTATTGGGATTGTATTATAGATCGCCCAATAGTCAGAGGGAAATTGAGAAACAAACTTGTAAGGAGATCTCAGCTATCTGAAAGAATAATAGGGTAGTTATGGTAGGGGATTTTAACTTTCCAAACATCGACTGGGACTGCCATTGTGTTAAAGGTTGAGATGGAGAAGAATTTAAGTGTGTACAAGACAATTTTCTGATTCAGTATGTGGATGTACCTACTAGAGAAGGTGCAAACCTTGACCTACTCTTGGGAAATAAGGCATGGCAGGTGACTGAGGTGTCAGTGGGGGAGCATTTTAGGTCCAGCGACCATAATTCTATTCGTTTTAAAATCATGATGGAAAAGGATAGACCAGATCTAAAAGTTGAAGTTCTAAATTGGAGCGAGGCCAATTTTGACGGTATTAGTCAAGAACTTTCAAAAGTTGATTGGAGGCAGATGTTCGCAGGTAAAGGGATTGCTGGAAAATGGGATAACAGAAATGAGATAACAAGAATCCAGAGAAAGTATATTCCTGTCAGGGTGAAAGGGAAGGCTGGGAGTTATAGGGAATTACATTAGATTAGATTACATTACAGTGTGGAAACAGGCCCTTCGGCCCAACAAGTCCACACCGACCCGCCGAAGCGCAACCCACCCATACCCCTACGTTTACCCCTTACCTAACATTACGGGCAATTTAGCATGGCCAATTCACCTGACATGCACATCTTTGGACTGTAGGAGGAAACCGGAGCACCCGGAGGAAACCCACATAGACACGGGGAGAACGTGCAAACTCCACACAGTCAGTCGCCTGAGGCGGGAATTGAACCCGGGTCTCTGGCGCTGTGAGGCAGCCCACAAATGCTGGATGCTGGATGACTAAAGAAATTTGGTTAAGAAAAAGAAGGA
>NC_057718.1:75841526-75854929 GCF_004010195.1 Chiloscyllium plagiosum | reverse complement strand
GTGAAGAAGGTGTTTGGTATGCTTTCCTTTATTGGTCAGAGTATTGAGTACAAGAGTTGGGAAGTCATGTTGCGGCTGTACAGGACATTGGTTAGGCCACTGTTGGAATATTGCGTGCAATTCTGCTCTCCTTCTTATCAGAAAGATGTTGTGAAACTTGAAAGGGTTCAGAAAAGACTTACAAGGATGTTGCCAGGTTTGGAGGACCTGAGCTACAGGGAGAGGCTGAACAGGATGGGGCTGTTTTCCCTGGAGCGTCGGAGGCTGAGGGGTGACCTTATCGAATGTTTATAAAATTACGAGGGCCATGGATAGGGTAAATAGACACAGTCTTTTCCCTAGTGTCGGGGAGTCCAGAACTAGAGGGCATAGGTTTAGGGTGAGAGGAGATGTGGTGGAAGTTGGTACAATTGCAACATTTTAAGAGGCATTTGGATGGGTATATGAATAGGAAGGGTTTGGAGGGATATGGGCCAGGTGCTGGTAGGTGGGACTAGATTGGGATGGGATATCTGGTCAGCATGGACGGGTTGGACCGAAGGGTGTACATCTCTCTATCTATCCAGGTTAACCAGTTAACTGTAATTTTCAGCATTTTGGCCCAGTATAAATTGCAGCCACTATTGCATGGATTTTCTTTCACATGGAGACACTCCTTCCTGATGAAGGGCTTTTCCCCAAAGTGTCTACTTTCTGCTCCTTGGATGCTACCTGCTTTTCCTGCATCACCCTTTTCAACTCAAAGTCTTAATACAAAGTCACTACTAATCACTAGATTCATATGATTAACCTTGAATACTTTGTTGGAATGCTGACTTTTAAGTTTGATTTCATGCCATATAAAAGTGTATTCAAACCTTGGGAACTAATGTTACTGCCTTTAGGATTTACTGCTTGCATCTCTTCCTTTCTAGACTGGAACGATTAGCTTTCTCCTCTTCTGTAGGTTTCATGAAATATTTCTGCATTATATTTTAGGTAAGGATGACATGGAGATGTGTGAGCTAAGCCTGGATGAGACGGGACTCACTCGGAAACGAGGAGCTGAGATCCTACCACGGCAGTTTGAAGAAGTGTGGGAGCGTTGTGGTGGAGTCACATATCTCCGCAATGCAATTGAGAGCAAGCAAGCCAGGCCCACATACGCCACAGCAATGCTCCAGAACCTTATGCAGTAGAATGGAATAGTTTTTGCCCTCATTACAAGTAGTGGTTTAGATGAAAAGACTTGTGAATGGAACAAAGGGAAGACTACTCCTCCCTGACAAAAATAGATCTCTGAGCTTGAAATAAATGTGTTTTTTTAACTTCCAGAATTCATGAGCACTATGTTGTGCAATGGTAATGAGTAAAACTAATCAAATAAAATTAGGAATAATATTCAGTGACACTAACCCAATTTCCTTAAAATTGTTTTGTAAACAATCAGGAGTAATGCATCTGGAGTGAATTACGGTTTATCAAAAATGCCACAGTGACATTTGCGATATTAAGCAAAGAATGAAGGTGGCTGATCTACAAGGTGTTAGTTCTTTCAAAGTCACATTTGTTGCGAAATATATGGTTTTATCCAGAGTAGTTTAAAAATCCGCATGCTATCACTTTTGATTGAATTGTTAGATGTTATTTGTTGCTTTGTAAAAGACCTTAATGGGAACAGCTGCTACTGTCCATGACCACCAATTTAGAGACCCTAATTCAGTAGTTTGAACACTGATATCACATTTCACAGCTAGATTATAAAATTATACTTGAAGGTTGCAGTTTTCCGGAACTATGAAATAACCTGCAATCCTTATAATTAGTGGGTCCCGATATTGGGTTCTTAAAAAAAATTACTTATTTATTTCAAGCCCTACAATTTTGGATAATCATGTTGTGCCTCTTTGACCCAAATAGATTTTGTTAATTGTAGGATGTTTTATTAATTTCTAATTATGTGATGTTTTTTTTGTGTAGTGAAGTCTTTTTTTGGTGTACTCTAATAATCAAACACATTGACCTTTCATAAACACTACAGTGAAATATCTTAAAACTGGAACTGTAATGCTTTTTGTACCAGACCCTTCCTTTCAAATAATCTGTTCCTGGAAATGGTTGGGGAATCTTGCAATTTCCCAGATAAGTTAAGCACAGTGCTGTATCTTCTTTAGCTTCTCATGAAAGAAGTATAATCTTTAAGAATGAGCTGGAACACAACCTTTTCCTTTAATATCTCTAGTAAAATTTGATCTCACTCCTTTCACCATTCCAACTTACTAAAGCCATATGCAGAAAGTTTTTCTTGCTGAGGTTAATGGTGACAAGTTGCCTTTTCAGAGATTTGGATAAAAGCAACTTCCTAGTCTGAAAGATGGAGTCTGTTGGCTCCTTTTGTATCCTTTCATTGCTGTTGAAATTAAAAGAAATGCATTATCTCTGCAGATGGGATTTGTGTACAGCTGACTAGAACAGGGGAATAAAAGTGTCAGCCTCTGAAAGTAGGCCAGCATAATCTTGCACTGCATGGCAGTTATAGTTTTTGTGGAAACCCCCAATCTCTCTTTTGTCAAAGTCTTAACTTGATAACTGGGTAGAATTTGCTGTAAGTAGGCTGGTTATTTATTTATGATTTCAAATGTGCAAAGTGATTCTCTAATAATCTGATTTACAAGCTCGACCTGAAAACAGTTCATGTTTTCATGATTCTTCCTGAATCACTTGGAACAAAGTCTGTTAAGATTTTACACAGTTTTACCATTTGATTTTGAATGATCTGTTTTCAATGGTGGCATACAGAAAATAAACACATTCCTTACCTGATGTCTTGGAACATGTTTATGCTTTTGTATCTTTTGCTGATGGTGTCAACTCTTCTGGTAAATTATGTATTGTTTCATTTTTTGAAGCCAGGAAGGGGTTTGACTATCTAACACATTTTACAATACTTTTTTTGTTGAATATGTGTCACTAGTAGCATAGTCAGTGACCTCTTTAGTCACTCACTTGACTTCATGAAGGTGTGATCATAAAGTTGAAGTGTCTTGATGCCATGCTCATTGTTTCATTCAGTTTGTCGATGGATTGTGTGTCATGGCTTTTTTTAAAAAAGTCTCCTCACTATCCTGAGCAATGTTAACTGTTTCATGTTGTGCTATTGATAATTGTATTTGAAACAGGAACTTCCCTGTGAATATACTATGGATTTCAATATGTATTTGTAACAATCACATTTCCAATAGTGCTGTAATACCCTACCTCGTATGAAATCTGGTACGAGCTATTCTGGTCTCTCAAGTGATCATCTCAAAAGGTCAGGCAGTGCATGGGATCTTCGTTCCCCGCTAGCTGCAAAATTTGCATGTCTGAGCTGATGCCCTGGATACCATATGTGTTTTCCTTATTGTTCAGTATAGACCAAGACACACATGTTACTAAAAGTAAGCTATGAATTAATTAACTCAACTTTACTGACTCACTAGAATGTACATTATTTTTGATTAATCTATTTTCTTGAATTGCTCTAGGGTTATTTATTATAATTCACATAAAACACCATTTAGAAAAATTCCTGTTTGGTGTAACCAGTTCAGATTTTATTTACTCAATTACTTTTTCAATTGATACAACAATTGATACCATTAATTTCATTCATGTGAAACCTTTATGCCCAATCCAATATGATCACATTTTTAAAACATTGAACAAGCTCCTCAATTTATCTAAATTATGAAAACCTTTATATTTTTTAAGGAGCTGTTTCCCCTGAATATGACCTAATTCTGTTTTAATCATTTCAAAATGATTCCAAATTAGTCCTGTTAGACTGGTCTTATTTTAAGAAAATAAAATTAAACCTAGACAAAACATTTCTGCTTGCTACCTAAGAACCACATAAGTTCTCCCTTAAAGAAAATTTAACCGTCTCCATAAACTTCAGTTCTGTTTCACTCTTTCATTGCTCAAAAGAATAGTTCCTTTCAATTAATCTTAAATTCTAATTTCAGAAGCAATTTGTGCCCAGACTTAGTGATTTACATTAGAGATAACTGTTTGCAAATTTGTCCCATTTCAAGTACCCTGTCCTGGACAGCAACTTCCCTTAAATGGGTTAAGTCTTAAATTTTGAAAGGCAATATTTTAAATTCATATTATCACCTGTGATGTTTGATGTCTATAGGTAACTTTTCTAAACTGCTGCGTCTCTTCCTCACCATCAAAGCCATTTGGTTCAGAAAATAGTGTCTCCAAAAGATGAACAGAAAATCTGATGTGCCTCTATTTAAAAGAGCCATGGGGTTAATTTGTCAATCTATAATTTTCCTTCTGATTATTTGTGTATGAGATTAGTACATTTTGCATTCAGCAATAAAATGCTGTCAATGGAAAGACTTGGCTTGTTTGGAGGTTTGAAAGAAGACAGAGCATCACCTCGAGAAGCATCAATGTGTTATTTCACTTGAATTTGAAAAACCTCTTACATTAATAAAAGAATTGTGACATTTGTATCTTTTTCTAAAATCCAACCTTTTTTACCTTTATAAGCTTGCACAACGTTTCCTGAGGCCAGTAAATTCAGAAATTTACTTACAGCTCAAAGTTTGTGCGAAGATTTGTAGCTCGGTATACATGTGCAGCAGGTAATCAGAAAAGCTAATGGAATGTTGGCTCTTACTTCAAGGGGCCTGGACTATAAGAGAAGGGAAGTCTTACTGCAACTGCACAAATACTGGTGAGACCACATCTGGAGTACTGTGAACAGTTTTAGTCCCTATATTTAAGGAAAGATATAATTTCATTAGCGGCTGTAGAGAGAAGGTTCACGCCTGCTTGGAGAGATTGCTTTATGAGCAAAGGATAAACAGATTGGGACTCTACTCATTGAAATTTGGAAAAATGGGAGATGATCTCATTGAAACATATAGGATTCTTAAGGGGCTTGACAAGGTAAATGCTAAGAGGATATTTTCCTGATTCAGTGTGTCTAGGACCAGAGGGCAGAGATGCCAGGTTAAGACTGATGAGGGGGCATTTCTTCTGAGGGTTGAGTCTTGAGTACTATTTGCCACAGAGCGCGGTGGGGGCAAAGTCCTTGTGTATATTTAAGGCTGAGATAGATTCTTGATCAGTAGGGGAATCGAGGATTATGGGGAAAACACAGGACGTGAGCAATGTTGGATCAGCTATGATCCTATTGAACAAGTTCTGGGGGTCAAATAGCCTACTTCTGTTCCTATTTCTTATGGTCAAAAGTGGTGGGAGGGGGTGGTTGTGGGGAAGCTTGCAGTGCTTTGTAAACTTAGGACATTGTGACCTCATTTGAAAATCACTTTTATTTAAACAGCAAAAAGCAACAGCAATTTTAACCTATAGTACAATTAAAACAAAACATTTTGAAAATTTCATCGCTTTGCAAGTAAAGTTTAGTGAAAATATCTATACTGATGTCTTTAACCTAGTTTAGTTCAAAGATTTTCTACCAATTCTGGGTGCATAATCGTAAATTAAAATGAGTAATAGTGAAATGTTGAAATATTCCTTTCTGTAATGAGTTATAAATTCAAGTGCACAAATATGAACAATTTGTAGTTGAGTTTAAGGAATAATGATACTGACCATATTAATTCAAAATCCAGACACATCATCCACATGTCTTAAAAATAAAATGTGTAACAATCAACAAACTTAAACTTTGCATTGAGCTCTAGGGAAGATGTGAATTAGAAATTTTTATGCTTCCAATAACAAAGGGTTAAGCAGCCTTCTGGCTCTGTAAATGTAGTAGTGGAAGCTGGTAAGACCAAAAACAAAATCTCAGGCACTTTCTTTCAAGATAATCTTTCATTCTTGGGTCAAGAATTCTCCCACTTCTACAAGTAAACTCTGGTGTATTACCTTTTTAATACTAAAATCCAAACATACCGAAAGAATCCATTTCATCTTGTTGCAGTGTTAACTTTTGCTGTAGGCCTTTTAACTTTTGCTTTTTCCTAATCCTATTGTTAGATTTCAAGTATCAAACCCAGTGATTTTATGGACGGTTTTGTCCTCAACAGTTGTATGCTGTGAAAAGGCTGATCATGTCTTAAGTCTACAGTTTCCTATGATGCACGGTCTCAACTCAGCATCTATTTTCTCAGTTGACTGCAGAGCAGATTATGGTGTCTGTCACTACTTTTTGAAGGATAGTCTCTGGGAAAAGTCCTTGTTCTCAAATTAACAACCCAATGAATACTGCTTTCCTTAGTTCCTTTTTTACTAGTACTAGTCTACTCAGCTTCTCGAGTTAAACAAATGTAAGAAATGGCAGATTTGAAAATCTTCTAGAAATAGCTGTCAAAGCAGGAATTGTGGGATTTGTTTTCATAGTTTATTTTCTCTCTCCAAACTTAACAGGTGAAAACCATTCATTTCCCTCTGTAATCAAACATGTATTTAATTTATGCATCTTGTTTAAACTCACTTCTCAATAATTTGGTTTAGAAACATTTATGAGCTTGACCACCTTTTAAGGTGATCCTTGACCAAGGCTTAGTGCTGTCAGAGGTAGGAGTCACTGGTTGAGAAGCAACTATTATTTAAACACATTTGGAGAAGTAGCTTAAAGCTGAAAATGTGTTGCTGGAAAAGCGCAGCATTCAAGGAACAGGAGAATCGACATTTTGGGATAAGCCCTTCTTCAGGAATGAGGAAAGTGTGCCCTCGCTGAAGAAGGACTTATGCCCGAAACGTCGATTCTCCTGTTCCTTGGATGCTGCCTGACCTGCTGCGCTTTTCTAGCAACACATTTTCAGCTCTGATCTCCAGCATCTGTAGCCCTCACTTTCTCTCAAAGAAGTAGCTTAAAACCAGGATTATGAAATGTGATCGCCAGAAACTGCAGTATCTACCTGTGTGCGATTCATAGTCAATGAGAACTGTGTTTGACCCACCGGAAATGAAAGTGAACAGAGGCAGTCATACATTGTAGAGAATATATCTTAAAACGCCTAACCTGGCTGAAACCTTATACAAGGAAGCAAGAGTCATGGAGACAAAAATTGGCAGTTGTCCTTTTGATGCAAGAGGCAGCTATTTCTCACTGTGCTTCCAGAATTCAGGTTTGAGGGCAAATTGACCTCTCTCCCTTGCAAGAGATACTTGTTAGCTATGCCCTGGACTGGCAAATATCTTGCCAACATCATAGATTTCAAAGTGGTATACTGTAGTCTCTGTACCCTTTTGTTTCATCAGTCTGATTGAGCCACTGGAGCTGACCACACCACCTTGCCATTATTGTGCTGGATGAAACTATTGGTGATGTACCCCTGTGTGAGGTAGCCAAGTTTGTGATTGCCATTGAGGTTACTAGTTCTCAAAGCAGTAGTTGGATGGTATCCATATTATTAACCCTTCCCACCACTGCTACTGTACATGAAGTAGATTTTTCACAATTGACTGTAAACCTTTATATAAAAGGCATGATGTCTTATTTCAAATCATTCATGGTTGAATGGAACCTGTCTCTGTAGGTAAGGTTAGGGCACATTCTTACTTCTCAGACTCCCTTGCCAAATGCAACTCCATACCAGAATACAAAACCGGTTGCAGAGGCTCTGTGGTCAATCCTGATCAGCCATTGGCCCAGTCAATGATCTGCCTTTCCTGCAGGCCGTGTGTTAAACCCCATCCACCACTTTTATGTAGCATGAGTAAAGATGGTTCCAACCTTGTTGTTCTACCCTATGTTGTCTCTCAGGATGATATGAACTACCAACCCAATCAAAGATAGTATCACTGGGTTGCCTAGGTTCATTCAACTATGGAAAATCAATTGTTGCATGCTCCCTCTATCAGAGAATACTACTAGTCGATGGTTTTACTGGTGAAGCTTTCCACTGTGACCCTCTATTCAGACTTAGGCAGATTTTGAAGCAAGTCTTAAAAGGTGTCTCTCTGCCTGGAGCAAAAACCCAAACAACCACTACAATTCTCCATTCTCGTTACAAATAATGGTCTGCCCTGAGCATACTTCCAGCTAGATTTTTTTTAGCTCTTCCCATTAAATCTTCTAGATCCAGGTACTGTCTGCTGTTGATAGACAAATTCACCAAATGTGTAGAGAGTTTTCCCTGTAAGATGAGTACAGCTCTCATGCAATGAAACTACTGTTGGGGGAGGTTGTCAACAGGATAAGGGAAATCACATCAGGTCAATAACTATCCCACTCATATTTCACAGAGGAAATATTATTGAAACACCTTAAGAAAATTACTCCCATACGTCAAAATTAGTAGAGAGGAGCAACCAAACTAGCAAAATGAAGTTGAGGAAATCTCAGCAGACCCTCACAGAATGGATTAAATGTATTATCCATGTGACTGACAGCCCTGGATACTAGCAGTCCACCATACTTAGCAGTAATGGGTCAAGACTAATGGGGAGCTGCCCACCTCCTGACATTCACTCTGGCCCTATTCCTGTAAGTGGCAGCTAGTTGGAAATAGCTACAGTTGATGGTAGGATTCTAAGAAGGGGACAAATCACCATAGTTGAGCAGACAAATCAACTGGTATGATATTTAATGGAAGAAACATACAATGTGACAAAAATAATGGGTAAATCAGAGCATGAAGGAAGTTTTAAGAGATAATAAATGATGACCAAAAATATAATAAAGAGGGAGAAGATAAATTATAAGGGCAATAAGTACCATAATAGCAGACACTAAGAATGGCTTCAAATATTAAAAAAACGTGAGAGGCAACAGTGAACATAGGCACTTGGAGAATAAGGCTGGGGAAATAATAATGAGGATCCATGAAATAGCTAAAGAGTTGAACAAATGCTTTGCATCAGACTTCATGGTAGAGGATATCAATGACATTCCAAACTTACTAAATAATTGAGAGGCCAAGGGGAGGGGCAAGGAAATAATTATCACCAGGAAAAGAAGTACCAATGAAGCTGAGGGGCAATAAGTCCCCTAGAACTGATGGGATACGTTGTAAGGTTTGAAAGGAAGTAGGTGGAGGGATAATAGAAATCTTCCAAGAACTTTTAGTTTCTGGAAAAGTCCCATGATTGACAGTTTTTCAATGTAATATCCTTATTCAAAAACAGTGAGATGTAAATAAAACAGGTACCCATATTCCAGTCAGCTTAATGTGGGTATTTGGGAAAATGCTATAGTCTATTGCAAAGGATGTCAAAGAAGAACATCTAGAAATACATGATGTATTCAAGCAGAGTCAACACAGTTTCTTAGAATAAAAGATGGAAAAATGAGATTGTGCACTTTGGCAAGAGAATAAAAGAGTTGCAGCACATGGATTTGGGGCTCCTATTGCAGCAATCACAAAACTCTGGCATCCAAATTCAGAGGATCATAGGGAAAGCAAATTGAATCTTGGCCTTTATTTCAAAGTGACTGAATCATAAAAATAGGCCTTACTAAAACAATACAAGACACTATTTCACACCACACCTAGAATACTGTGAACAGTTTTGGTCCCATTATCTCAGGAAAGATATACTGACGCTAAAGGCAGTCCAGAGATTCCAGGTATTGAGGGATGTCCTTATAAGACAGGCTAAATAGGTTGGGCCTGTTCTTATTGGAGTTTAAAAGATTGTGAGGACACCATTGAAACATACCAAGTGTTTCAGCAACTAGACAGAGTAGATGGTGAGAAGTTGTTTGCTCTTGTGCAAGGAATCACTCACTTAAGATAGGAGGAGCAATTTCTTCTCCTGGAGTAGTAAATCTGTGGAATTCTTTTCCATAGAGAGCTGTTGAGGCTGGACAATTAAGTATGTTCAAGACGGAGACACAGTTTTTTAATTAGTAAGGCAATCTAGGGTTATGGAGAAAATACAGGAAAGCGCAGGATCATCAGATCAACCCAATCTCATTGAACAGTGGAGCAGACTTAATTGGCAGAATAGCCTATTTCTGTTCCTATGTCCTATGGTCTTATAAATGGTTTAAGGCAATCTAGAATGAGAAAGAGCCTAATGCTCATCTGGGACTATGGTGACTTTATCTTGTTATGTGTAGGCTCATGACCAACAATGCAGACTGCTCTCCAAAGAAAAGGAAACACCAGAAGTACAAAAAAATGGAGAAGTTGGAAGAGAAGAATGAAGAATAGGTTAAGCACAACATGATGACATCTCTTTAAGAAGACAAACATTTTAAATGAGCAGTAAGCCAGCGCAGCGAGTGGCAGCAGACAGCTGGAAAAAGCTGAAAATGCTCCAATAACATATTTCTAAAAGCCTAAATCAGCCAGAACAAAGGGAGATTGGTGAGGACTAATGACAGTTTCAGTAAAATAAGATAGGAGCAGATCCAAGTTGTCATCTAGCAAAGTGAGAGTTGCAAAGTTGCTTGTTAAAATGTCAAAAATGATATTGATACTTTTGAGGTCTTAAAAGTATTTGACAATTATTCTGTTTTATGAACCAATTGTATTCGGGAAAGGAAAGAGATTCAATAAAAGTGTAGCATTTCCTGGAGAACTTCTTAACAATTTCATCAGTGATCTTTACATGTTGACTAAACCTTGTGAATATGGAGCATTGCCACCAGAACTAATTACAGACGGTATTGTTGTCAGAATTTCTGATTCATCTCCTTCCATGTTTTTACAATCAAAGGAAGATGTCACACTAGAAATAACATTCAGCTTGTGAAACCTTCTGGGGAACAGAAGGATAAATTTACTTCAGAAAACCTCAGATCATATCAACCTCATATTATATGAGCATTTCAAGCAATCATGAGACAAAAAGTGTTTAAATTCTTTGTTGCTATAAGTAACTGGGGTAGCATGGTGGCTCAGTGGTTAGTACTGCTGCTTCACAGCGCCAGGGACCCAGGTTCGGATTCCAGTCTTGGGCAACTGTCTGTGTGGTGTTTGAACATTCTCCCTGTGTCTGTGTGAGTTTCCTCCGGGTGTTCCAGTTTCCTCCCACAGTCCAAAGATGTGCAGGTCAGGTGAATTGGCCATGCTAAATTGCCCAAGGTGTTACAGTGCATCATTCAGAGGGAAATGGGTCTGAGTGAGTTACTCTTCAGAGGATTGGTGTGGACTTGTTGGGCCGAAGGGCCTGTTTCCACACTGTAGGGAATCTAATCTAAAACTGTCCAAGATGTGAAGTAAACTAAAAATGCAGACAAAAGCAATATCCAGCTGTCTTAACAATATCACTTTTACAAGAAGTGATACATTTTAAAAAGATGCATTAACAAGAAACAATCCTTAACCACAGAAACAATGTTAGTTGCATTTGTAAAGTCAATATTTTGCTCCAAATATCATTAAAGAAATCTGTTGACTCCTAATGTAAGTCTCCAGAAAATTTAAAGGAGGATTCCAACCATCCAAAAGTCATGTGCCATTGCCCAACTTGACATATGTCAGTAAGACTTTACTGATCTCAAACAATTACTGAAAACACAGCAAGAAGAAAACTAAGATCGGAGACATTGGTGTTATACCAATGTGTATTTTTTTAAAATCCTCTGAACTGAGGAAGTTGCTTACTTGTTCCATGCTGATGGAAAATCTTCAAGCTTTGACTTCCAGAAAACCTGGGTATAACCACCATATGAAGATTTGAAAACATTAGTGGCCTCTGAAGAGAGCTGGTCTAGAGACCACAACTATTCGGAGAAGTGACTGTAAACACGACACAGCTAGAGCCACTGACAACAACAAAACCAAACAAAACAACATTGTTACAAGGTAGAATTATTTTAACCAAAGTCAAACAAAGATTATTTCTTTCACCAACTCAATTATCCTCCATTACATGCTTTGAGGAAATTACAGATCTCTCATCAGCAACAGCGACAAATGTGTTCAGCAAAAGACATTTTCAGAAGTAAGAGATCCACCAGTCACATAACTTCAAGGAAAAGATAATCTATCCATCTGAACCAGGAAGAATGTATGGAGCCAGAGGCTTGGGTCAGGGTGGGTAGGAGGAGATAGTGATAAACATGATTTACTTGTTTAAGAATTGTATATTACCCAAAATTAGGAAATAAAAACTTGGGGCACTGTTGTATACAACAGTTTGCCTGAAAGGGTTCATTCAAAGCTTTGGAATAAGTCCACCCAATAATATATAAATGACTGTCTTGAAGGAGCTAGTCTTAGATTCATACAGCACGGAAACAGCGCCTTCAGCCCCAACTCATCCATGCTGACTAGGTTTCTTAAACTGAACTAGTTTGCTTGCATTTGGCCCAGACCCCTCTAAACATTCCTATCCATGTATTTGTCCAAATGTATTTTAAATGTTGTATTGTATTCACCTTTATTACTTTCTCTCGCAGCTTGTTCCATGTACGCACCGCCTTCTGTGTGAAATATTTCCCCCACAGGTCCCAATCTCATCTAGTTTTGGATTCCCCCGCCCTGGGGCAAAGATCTTGGCCACTCACTTTTTCTATGCCTAAACATCTATCAAGGGTCACCTCTATAAAGTTACCCCTCAGCATTCTATGCTCCAGGGGAAAAAGGTCCCAGCCTTTTCAGCCTCTCAGAGTCATAGAGATGTATAGCATGGAAACAGATCCTTCAATCTAACTTGTCCATACCGACTAGATATCCGAACCTAATCTAGTCCCACCTGGCAGCAGTTGGCCCACATCCCTCTAAACCCTTCCTCTTCATATACCCATGCAGATGCCTTTAAAATGTTGTAATTGTACCAACCTCCACCACTTCCCCTGGCAGCTCATTCCATACAAGTAACACCCTCTGTGTGTAAAAGTTGCCTCGAGAGTCCCTTTTATATCTTTCCCCTCTCACCCGGAATCTATGCTCTCTACTCTGGACTTCCCCACCCCAGGGAAAAGACTTTGTCTATTTACCCTATCCATACCCCTCATGATTTTATAGGGAAAACAGTCCCAGCCTATTCAGCCTCACCCTATAGCTCTCCCTATAATCCTGGCAACATCCTTGTAAATCTTTTCTGAATGCTTTCCAATAGGAAGGAGACCAGAATTACACGCAATATCCCAAACGTGGCCTAACCGATGTCCTGTACAGCCACAACATAACCTCCCAAGTCCTATACTCAATGCTCTGACCAATAAAGGAAAGCATACCAAACTCCTCCTTCATTATCTTTTTTGTTCAGCAGCACTCCCCAGGACCTTACCATTAACCCCATCCACCTGGACACCCCGTGCTGGCCTCTTACCCGCCCTCGATCTCTTCAAGCCAACTGCCACCGCGACATTAACCGCCTCAACTTCTCCACCCCTCTCACCCACTCCAACCTCTCACCCTCGGAATGTGCAGCCCTCCACTCCCTCCGTTCCAACCCCAACCTCACTATCAAACCAGTAGAAAAGGGAGGCGCGGTAGTAGTTTGGCGCACCGACCTTTACACCGCTGAGGCTAAACGCCAGCTCGCGGACA
>NC_057718.1:75827715-75840373 GCF_004010195.1 Chiloscyllium plagiosum | reverse complement strand
GGCTTATGCCCGAAACGTCAATTCTCCTGTTCCTTGGATGCTGCCTGACCTGCTGCGCTTTTCCAGCAACACATTTTCAGCATTAAGTGTGTAAGTCCTGCTCAGATTTGCTTTTCTAAAATGCAGGACCTTACATTTATCTAAATTAAATTTCATCTGCCATTCCTCAGCCCATTGGCTCATCTGATCAAGATCCTGTTATACTCTGAGGTAACCTTCTTCACTGTCCACTACACGGTGGGCGGCACGGTGGCACAGTGGTTAGCACTGCTGCCTCACAGCGCCAGAGACCCGGGTTCAATTCCCACCTCAGGCGACTGACTGTGTGGAGTTTGCACGTTCTCCCCGTGTCTGCGTGGGTTTCCTCCGGGTGCTCCGGTTTCCTCCCACAGTCCAAAGATGTGCAGGGTCAGGTGAATTGGCCATACTAAATTGCCCATAGTGTTAGGTAAGGGGTAAATGTAGGGGTATGGGTGGGTTTCGCTTCAGCGGGTCGGTGTGGACTTGTTGGGCCGAAGGGCCTGTTTCCACACTGTAATCTAACCTAATCTAATCTACACCTTCAATTTTGGTGTCATCTTACTAACTATACCTCCTTTGATCACATTCAAGTCATTTATATAAATGACAAAAAGTAGTTGACCCAGCACCGATCTTTGTAGCATTCCACTGGTCACAGACCTCCAGTCTGAAAACCAACCTTCCACCACCACCCTCTGTCTTATACCGTCGAGCCAGTTCTGTATCCATGCCGCTAGTTCTCCCTGTATTCCATGAGATTTAACCTTGCTAATCAGTTTCCCATGAGGAAACTTGTCAAACTCCTTCCTGAAGTCCTATGGATCATGTCTACCTCTTGGCCCTCTTTGTTACTTCTTCCTCTTTGTTACTTCTTCAAAAAACTCAATTAAGTTCGTGAGACACGATTTCCCATGCACAAAGCCATGCTGACTATCCCTAATAAGTCTTTGCCTTTCCAAATACATGTACATCCTGTCCCTCAGGATTCCCTCCAACAACTTGCCAACCAGTAGTGTCAGGCTCACTTGTCTATAGTTCCCTGGCTTTTCCTTACCACCTTTCCGGAATAGTGGCACCACATTAGCCAATCTCCAGTCTTCTGGCACCCCATCTGTGACTATTGATGATACAAATAACTCAGCAAGAGACCCATCAATCATTTCCCTAGCTTCCCACAAAGTTCGAGGGTATACTTGATCAGGTGTTGGGGATTTTTCCATTTTTATGCATTTCAAGACATCCAGCATCCCCTCCACTGTAATATGGACACTTTTCAAGATGCCACCATTTATTTCCCCACATTTCATATCAACCATGCCCTTCTCCACAGTAAACACTGATGCAAAATACTCATTTAGTATCTCCCCCATCTCCTGCAGTTCCAGGCATAGGCTGCCTTGCTGATCTTTGAGGGGCCCTATTCTTTCCCTAGTTACCTTTTTGTCCTTAATTTGTTTATGAAAAACGCTTTGGATTCTCCTTAACTCTATTTGCCAAAACTATCTCATGTCCCCTTTTTGCCCTTCTGATTTTGCTCTTAAGTATACTCCTACTGTATTTATACTCTAAGGATTCACTTAATCTCTCCTTACATATGCTTCCTTCTTTTTCTTAACCAAAACCTAAATTTCTTTAGTTATCCAGCATTCCCTACACCTACCAGCCTTTCCTTTCATGCAAACAGGACTCTCGTTATCTCATTTTTGAAGGCTTCCCATTTTCCAGTCATCCATTTACCTGCAAACATCTGCCCCCGATCAGCTTTTGAAAGTTCTTGCCAGTACCATCAAAATTAGCCTTCCTTCAATTTAGAACTTCAACTTTTTGATCTGGTCTATCCTTTTCCATCACTATTTTAAAATGGATAGAAATATGGTCACTGGCCCCAAAGTGCTCCCCCACTGACACTCAGTCACCTGCCTTGCCTTATTTCCTAAGAGTAGGTCAAGTTTTGCACCTTCTCTAGTAGGTACATCCACATACTGAATCAGAAAATTTACTTGTATACACTTAAATTCCTCTCCATCTACACCCTTAACAGTATGGCAGTCCCAGTCTATGTTTGGAAAGTTAAAATCCCCAACCATATGCACCCTATTATAGTTAACTGAAGTCCCGTAACAAGTTTGTTTCTCACTTTCCCGCTGACTATTAGGGGGTCTTTAATACAATCCCAATGAGGTGATCATCCCTTTCTTATTTCTCAATTCCACCCAAATAACTTTCCTGGATGTATTTTCAGGAATATCCTCCCTAAGTACAGCTGTAATGCTATTCCTTATTAAAAATGCCACTCTCTCTCTTCCCTTGCATGCCTTTCTATCCTTCCTGTAGCATTTGTATCCTGGAACATTAAGCTGCCAGTCCTGCCCATCCCTGAGCCATGTTTCTGTAATGATGTATTTTCAGGAATATCCTCCCTAAGTACAGCTGTAATGCTATTCCTTATCAAAAATGCCACTCTCTCTCTTCCCTTGCATGCTTTTCTATCCTTCCTGTAGCATTTGCATCCTGGAACATTAAGCTGCCAGTCCTGCCCATCCTGAGCCATGTTTCTGTAATTGCTATGATATCCCAGTCCCATGTTGCTAACCATGCCCTGAGTTCGTCTGCCTTCCCTCTTAGGCCTCTTGTATTGAAATAAATGCAGTTTAGTTTATCAGTCCTGCCTTGTTCTCTGTTTTGCTTTTTTCTGCTCTGACTGTTTGACTCACTCCTTTACCCAACTGTACCAGTCTCAGATTGATCTCTTTCCTCACTATTTCCCTGGGTCCTAAGCAACACCACCTCTCCCCTTACTAGTTTAAATCCTTCCAAGCAGGTCGAGCAAATCTCGCTAGCAGTATTTTAGTTCCCTTCCAAATCAGGTGCAATCTGTCCTTCTTGTACTGGTCACTTCTACCCCAGAAGAGATTTCAATGATCCAGTAATGTAAGCCCTTCTCCCCTGCATCAATTCCTTAGCCACACATTCACCTGCTCTATCCTCCTATTCCTAACCTCTCTAGCTCATAGCATCGGGAGCAATCCAGTTGGTACTACCCTTGCAGGCCTCTTTTTTAAATTCCTGCCTAAATCTCTGTATCCTGCCTTCAGAATCTCACCCTTTTCCCTTCCTGTGTTGTTGATTCCAATGTGGATAATGACCTCCTGCTGGCCCCTCTCCCCCTTGAGAACATTCTGCACCCTCTCTGAGACATCCTTGATCCTGGCACCAGGAGGCAACACACCATTCTGATTTTTCACTGCTGGTCACAGAAACATCTATCTATACCTCTGACTCGAGATTCCTTAACACAATTGATCTCTTGGAACCCAATGTACCCCTCGTTACATTAGAGCTAATCTCAATACTAGAAATTTGGCTATTCGTGCTACATTCCCCTGAGAATCCATCACTCCCTACATTTTCCAAAATAGCGAACTTGTTTGAAATGGCGATAGCCACAAAAGACTCCTGTACTACCAGCACACCCCTCCTACCTTTCCTGGAGTTAACACATCTACTAGACTGTATCTGCCGATTTTCTCTCTTCCTGTAACTACCATCCATCACACTCCCTTGCTCTTGTAAATTCCTCATTGCCTCAAATTGCCTATCCAACCAATCCTTGCAATCTGATAGGATTTACAACTAAACACACTTCCTGCAGACATAATCATCAGTAACATGGATACTCTCCCTGAACTCCCACATCTGACAGGAATAGTACATCACTCTACTAAATGCCATCTCTGCTCCCTCACAATTTACAGACCCAGAAAATAGCACTGTCTTTTGGCTTTAAAAAACAGTGCTCCAGGCTAACTTCGTATTTACGGTTTATACTTTTAAAATTTAATTAGGTCTTATAAATCAAATCCTCCTGTCTTTGTAACATCCTTGTACTGTAAATCTTTTTTGCACCCTTTCCAGTTTGATAACATCTTTCCTACAGCAGAACAACCAGATCTGTATGCAGTACTCCAAATGTGGCCTTACCAATGTCTTGAACAGTTGTCAGATACATCCCAACCCCTGTACTTAGAGCACTGACTGATGAAGGAAAGCATACCAAATGTTTTCTTCATCACCCCGGCAAAAAGTGAGGACTGCAGATGCCGGAGATTTGAGTCAAGAGTGTGGTGCTGGAAAAGCACAGCAAGTCAGGCAGCATCCATGGTGCAGGAAAATCAATGTTTTGGGCAAAAGCCCTTCATCAGGAATGAGGTTGGGAGCCTCAGGGATGGAGAGATAAATAGGAGGGTAATGGGGCTGGGGTTGAAGATGCAATGGGTGGATGGAGGTGGGGGTAAAGGTGATAGGGTCAGAGGGGAGGATGGAGTAGATAGGTGGGAAGGAAGATGGATAGATGAGACGGGTCATGAGGATGGTGCTGAGCTGGAAGGTTGGAACTGGGGTAAGGTGGGAGATGGGGAAAGGAAGAAACTGGTGAAACCCACATTGATACCTCGATACTGTCCTATCCCCCCAGTCCAGGAACTCCCCACATACATACCCATGCCCTCCACCTCCTCCAAGACTTCCGTTTCCCCAGCCCCCGAATGCCTCATCTTCACCCTGGACTTCCAATCCCTGTACACCTCCAGTCTCCATGATGAGAGCCTCCAAGCCCTCCGTTTCTTCCTCTCCTGACATCCCTACCAGTATGCTTCTACTGACACTCATTCATTTGGCTGAATAGGTCCTCACCCTCAACAATTTCTGCTTCTAATTCTTCCACTTCCTTCAGACGAAAGGGATAGCTATGGGCATCCAGTTGGGCCTCAGCTATTGTCGGCTACGTGGAACTGTCTATCTTCCACAGTTTCACTGGCACCACTCCCCACCTTTTCCTCCATTACATTGATGACTGCATCGGTACCACCTCATTATTGAACTCGATAATGACTGAATAAGGCTGCAGAGTCTTCAAGCGGAAAATGGGGTGTCATCCTTCCAGCTTGCGCTGAGCAGGTCTGAGACAGAGATGTTGGCCAGGGAACAGGGTGGTGTGTTAAAGTGACAGGCAATTGGAAGCTCAGGGTCTTTTTAGGGTGGAACATAGATGTTCTGCAAAGCGGTCAACCAATCTACACTTCATTTCCCCAATGTAGAGGAGACCACATTGTGAGCAGCGAATGCAGTAGACTAGATTGTGTGAAGTGTGGGTAAGGTGCTGCTTCACCTGGAAGGTATGTTTGGGCCGTAGGATACTGAGGAGGGAGGAGGGTAATGGGCAGGTGTTACACCTTCTGTGGCTGCAGGGAAAGGTGCTGTGCGGCTGTGGTGGTAGTTGGGCTGGGGGGATGTGGGGAGGGGTATAGTGTTAGGTGTGAAGGAAGGGTGGACCATGGTGTCCCAGAGGGAATAGTCCCTATGGAATATGGACAAGAGAAGGGAATATGTGTCTGGTAATGGCATCTTGCTGGTGGTGGAGGAAATGGTGGCTGATTGATCTTCTGAATGTAGATGTTGATAGGATAGTACATAAGGACCAGGGGAACCCTATCGCTGTTGTGGGAGGGAAGAGATGGGGTGAGGGCAGAAGTGCAGGAAATGGGTCAGCCAAGATTGAGAAGCCTGTTGATAATGGTACTGAAGAGTCCTCGGTTGAGGAAGAAGGTAGACATTTTGAAGGCTCCCTTGTTAACGTTGGCCTCTTCGGAACATATGCCACAGAGATGGAGGAACTGCGATAATGGAATGAAGTCTTTACAGGAAATCGTGTGAAGATGTGTAGTCAGGGTGGCTGTAGATATCATGGGTTTATTACGGATATTAGTGGCCAGTCTATCACCAGAGATGGAAACAGAGATGTTGAGGAAGGGCAGGGAGGAGTCAGAGGTGAAAGTGAGGGTGGGGTGAAAATTGGAAATGAAATCGATGAACGTTTCCAATTCCAGATGAGAGAGGGAAGCAGCATCGATGATATCATCAATATGTCAGAGAAAGAGTTGTGGGAGTGGGGGCCAGAATAAGCTTGGAACAAGGAAGAGACGGGCATAACTCAGGCCTATGGCCACCCCTCTGACTTAAAGAAAATAAGAGGAGTTAAAAGAGAAGTTGTTCAGGGTGAGGACAAGCTTGGCCAAATGGAGGAGAGTGGTGGAGAGTGGGGAAGGTTCAGGCCATTGCTCCAGGAAGAAGCAGAGAGCCATGAGACCATCCTTGTGGGGGATGGACATGTAAAGCAATTGCACGTCTATGGTGAAGAGGTGGTAGCTGGCGACTGCAAACTGGAAATTCTGAAACTGGCGTAAAGTGTCAGAGGAATCATGGGTGTAACTGGGCGTAAAGTGTCAGAGGAATCATGGGTGTAACTGGACAGAGACAGGACCCGTGGAGAAAAGACCAAGTCAAGGTAGGAAGAGATGAAGAGTTCTGTGAGGAAGGCTGTAACAATGGGTCTGCCCAGGATATCCTATTTGTGGATTTTCAGAAGGAGGTAGAAGTGAGCTGTCCAGGGCTGGAGAACTATCAGCTTGGAGCCATTGGAGGAGGAGATAACCAGATGAAATGAGATCAGTGATTGTGCTTGATACAATGGTCTGATGTTCCATGGTGGGGTCACGGTCCAGGGGGAGATGGAAGGAGGTATCTGAGAGCTGGCACGCTGCCTTTGCAATGTAGAGGTCAGGAAGCCAGACTATAACAGCACCATCCTTATCAGCAAGTTAGGGTTAGCTCTGAGCACACAGAGTGCAGTGTTCAAACTGCACTCCCCAACGATCCCATCTTCCTCTGAACTGACTGCATTCCACCTACCTCTCCAGTACCATGGTTGACAGGGCCCTCTACTAGATCTGACCCATTTCCCACACTTCTGCCCTCACCTCCTCTCTCCTTCCTGCAATAGCAATAAAGTTCCCCTTGTCCTTACCTACCATCCCACCAGCTCCCACATGCAGAATATCATCAGCCGCCATCTCCACTACCTTCAGCGTGATTTCACCACCAAACACATATTCCCCTTGTCCACCTTCTGAAGGGACTGTTCCTTCCGGGACGCAGAGTCAGAATCATTGGCGAACTTTAAGCGGCAATTGGATAGGTACATGGATGGGTGCTTAAGCTAGGACAAATGTTCGGCACAACATCGTGGGCCGAAGGGCCTGTTCTGTGCTGTATTGTTCTATGTTCTATGTTCTATGTTCTAGGCTGGCTGCAAGGTTCTAGTGAAGCTCAGTGCAAGCTGGAAGAACACCTCATTTTTTCGCTTGGGGACCCTGCAGCCCTCCGGACTCAATATCGAGTTCAATAATTTTAGGACCTGAATTCCCCCATGTCCTCGCCCCCCCAACCCACACACCAGGCCTTGTTTCACATAGTCTGCCATTATACACTACCTATTGTTAGTCACTAACGGTCTCTATTAGCAGCTATTCACCTTCCCAGACATTGAGTTGTAGAGATGCACAGCACAGAAACAGACCCTTCAGTCCAACTTGTCCATGCCAACCAGATATCCCAAATTAATTTAGTCCCATTTGCCAGCACTTGGCCCATATCCCTCTAAATCCTTCCTTTAAATGTTGTAATTGTACCAGCCGCCACCACTTCCCCTGGTGGCTCATTCCTTACATGCACAGCCAAATTGTTAGCCACTCCTTTGTCTGTCCAATTGCTCTTCTCTCTCTTTGGATTCTATCCCTACCTATCCTTTACGCGTTACCCCCTCCCCCTACTATCTTCTGCATGTAAACCAACATTTTCCTAGCTCCCATCAGTTCTGAGGAAGGGTCACTGGACCCAAAGCATGAACTTTGATTTCTCTTCACAGGTGCTGCCAGACCTGCTGAGCTTTTCCAGCAACTTCAACCTTGTATCCAATTGGCTAGCTCTCCCTGAATATCATATGATCTAACACTCCTTTGATCCCACACTTTCCATTTCAGCTGCTGAGAGTGCAAGTCCAGACTTTCATTCCATAATTTGGAATGAGCAGATCAGGGAGAATTGAGATCTCCCAGCACTTCCATCTGTGAACAATGTACTATGTTTGGAAATATAGTCAGTGAAAGAGATAAATATTTCAGTCAAGAATGTTCAGAAAATATTTTCATGTCAGTATATTGGAAATTGAGGAATATCTGTACTTGGTAATGATAGGGGAGGGGTGGTGATGAGGTTGGGGAAGGAGAGGTAAAGATATAGTTTAAGTAATATGTAGATAAACTTCTGCAATAAACTGTGATGTCATGGAGACTTCAGTAGTCATGCACTGGTATTTTGCTAGGTGGTTAGAATCTGTACAGTGCAGAACATGCTATCCTGTAACATAACCATCATATACAGTGTATTAATAAACATTGTTTAACAGTAACCTGGAAGTCTGGCCTGCACTTTGAAGGTCTGAAAAACCCATATTAGAGAATGGATTGTTAATTCAGAGCCCCAGGCAAAATTCTGGGCACCTGTGTTTGAATCCTGCCACAGCAGATGATGGAATTTAAATCATAGCTTTTTATTGAATTCATGAGTCTAATGATAACTACAAATCCATTGTCAATTGTTGGAAAAACCCATCTGGTTCACTAATGTCCTTTAGGGAAGGAAACTGCCATCCTTACCCAGTCTGGCCTACATGTGACTCCAGATCCACAGCAATGGGGTTAACTCTTAACTGCCCTCCGGACAATTAGGAATGGGCAACAAATGCCTAGCCAGTGGTTTCCTTCTAATCCTGTTAATGAATCAAACAAAAAAAAAACAGGCGGCTTTGGAGTGTTCAGGGAGTGAGGAAAGGTGTGACTACAGAATGGTCAAGAAGATGCAGGCAGATGAAGCAGGAGCCTCCTCTCGCTCTCTCCAATCAGTATTCAGTTCTAATTGCTAATGAAAATGATGGTTCATTTCTGAGAATATAAAGACAGCCAAGCACTAGACAGGTCAGCTGCACAGAGAGGTGTGAGATTCAATAGTTATGGGAACAGAGAGTCATTTCTGCAGTGCAGATATGATTCCAGGATAGTATGTTTCCTTCCTGATGTCAGGATAAAAGATGCCATTGAACAACCGTATGACACCTTGAAGGGTGGTAGGTGAACAACCAGTTGTCATGGTTCACATTGGTACCAATGACATAGCCAGAAAAAGAGTTGTGGTCTTGCAGTTGGAATTCATCCAGCTCTGTAAGAAATCAGGGCCTCAAAAGTAGTAACATTGGAAAAACTCTAAGTATAATACGCCAATGAGTATGGAAATAGGGGGAGAAAGCAAGTAAATGTGTGGCTGAAATGTAGATGACTTTAGATTTCTGTATCATGCAGTTGGGAAGAGTTGGAACCTATACAAGTTGTACCTAAATAGAACTCAGACAATCCTCTTGAGGGGCAATATGCTTGTATTAGGAAAGCCAGGTTAAAATATTAGACAGGAATGCCGATATGCAGAGAGCATTTGAGATAAAGTTGGGACTGGAATTGTAAATAGTAGGTTATTCAATGTGTTTAGAACATTGATGCAAGTAATAACAATCTAACTTACTATGACTCTGCTTGTAAATGGAAACTGATAAATAGGATTGGTGAGTTACAGATGCAATCAGCTCAGTGAAAATGTGAGATTGTGGCGATAATGGAGATATGGCACAAAGAAGGGCAGGACTGGGTGATCGATATTCCTGGACCAGGTGATCAGCAAATGGAAGGAAAGGAGGAGGGCTGGCAGTATTGATTAAGGAGAAAGTTGCAGTACTGCATATAAAGGATATCCAAGCAGGATCAAGAACAGAATCTATTAGGCTCGAACTAAGAAACTTTGTCCCATTACAAAGTAGAGGCCAAAAGCTAATGGGAAAGATGTGAAGGAACAAATTTATATGGAAATTTCTGAGAATGTGGTTTGAATAGGAGACCTTTAAAAATTCATTCATAGGATGTGAGCAGCATCATTGGCTTGTCCTGCATGTATCTTTAGTTAGATTTGAGATGGTGATGATTAGCTATCTTCTTGGAATGCTGAAGTCCTGGAGTGTAGGAAAAGACTCTCAGGATTTTGACTCAGTAACAGCGAAAGAAAGACAATTTCACTCCAAGTCAAGATGGAGCATTGGTTGGAGGGGAAGTTCTAAGTGTAAAGTTCCCAAACGTTTGATGAACTTTACCTTTTAGGTAGATCTCAAAAGGTGCTATCAAAAGGACTTCCTAAATATAGCCTGGGACAGTAATAGTGTGAAGGATAGAAAAGATCAAGAATTCTCACAGTGTTGAGAAGAATTTTCCACAACAGTATGTTTCCAGTGCAACAAGAAAGGAGGCATTTTTTGATCTGGTTCTTGGGAATGAGGTGCATCAAGCAGACCAAGTGTCAGAAGAGGAACATATAGGTGGCATTGAGCTTTGCATCATAAAGAATAGTCTATGAAAAAGGGCAAGGAACAATGCAGAGTAGGAGAAAGCCAACTTCAATAGAGTAAGAATGGATCTGACCAGATAAATTGAAATTAAGCGTTGGTAAACAAAATGTGATTGAACAATGAGCTGCCTTTAATGCAACAATAGATTGGGCACAGTCAATAGAGGTGAAAGGTGGGCTAAACAAATCCAGAGCTCCCTGGATGAAGAAGGAGCTAGGCAAGAACACAAGGATGAAAAAGTGAGAATGTGACAGGTAGCAAGTTGATAACTTGGAACTCTCTGCTGCAGGAGATAGGGGTCATCGAATATGTGTAAGACAGCTAGATAGATTCTTGTTTGGCAGCTGTTTCAAAGGTTAACACAGGGAGATGGAAAATTTGGAACTCAAAACACAGATGAGACATGATCTTATGGAATGGTAGAGCAGGCTATGTGGCCTATCTGTCCTCCAACTTTGAATGCAATTTGTATGTATGCATAATACAATTATGAAACAGGCTAGACCTAGAAGGTTTAATGGGGAACCGCAAAAACAAATGAAGAAGAGAGATAATGATAAGATAAGATAAAAGAGAGATAATAACTTGAGAGTTGAAAACTCTTTGTAAATGCATATTATTAATACAAAGATGATAAAAGGTCAGGGATCAATTAAGCACCAAGAAAGGGATTTTTGCAGGATGCAGGAACCACGGCTGAGATTTTAAATGAATACTTTGCCTTTACCAAGGTAATGCTGTATATGTCATGGTAATATATGAAGCAATCTGACCCTAGAGGATTTAAAATAGATAAGGAGGTATATGATAGGCTGTCTACACATAAAGTTGATAAGACATCAGGACCAGATAAGATGCAACTAAATATATGAGTGTAATGAGAGTGGATGATGAAAAAACACTGGCTATCATTTTCTAATCTTCCTTAGACTTGGGTGATATCAGAAGTCTAGATGTTACACTCCCTTGCTTAAAAAGGTGCAAGGGTAAGCCCTGCATCCACAGACTAATCAGTTTAATTCTGTGGTGTGAAAGCTTCTAGAAAGTATAATAAATGTTACACCCTTTTGAAAGAATGGATATAAAAGTTAACCAAACAACTACAGACCAGTTCAATTATTTTAGACCCAGTGGTAGGGAAACTCTTAGAAATTATAATTTGGGACAAAATCAGTAGTGATCTGGGTAGTTTCAGACTAATTAAGGGAACTCTGGGTTCTACTTATTGAGGACAAATTGTGTTGAAGTACTTTGCTGGACTTTTTAAAATTGAAATAGTAGAGAAGGTTTAATTGGGTAATGTGGTTGATGTGGTGCACATGGATTTCCAAAGACATTGGTAAAGTGCCACACAACAGGAATATGAACAGATTAGAGCTCACAGAATAAAAGAGGCACTAGCAACATAGATACAAGGTTGTCTGTGTGAAGGAGACAAAGGGTAGTGATAAATGGATTTTTTTGGACTGAAGTAAGTTTTACTATGGAACTGCCCAGTGTCAATGTTAGGACTTTTGCTCCTCCTGATTTATGTTAATGACCCAGATCCTGGTGTGATTAAGTCCTTTAGCAGGTCTTGAATCCAAACCTTCTGTCCCAGACGCAACAAGTTACAGCTGACATGAGGAAGAAAATAAGTGTTTATTCCACAACAAAACACTGAAGGCTGAAAATGGAAATTTAGGATAGAGAATACTGGAAATACGCATCAAGTCAGGCAGTGTCTGTGAATACAGGAACAGAATTAAATTTTCAGGTCTATGATCTCCCAGTCAGATCTCAAACCTCAATCCCACTCCACTGTCTATTACTGGTTTTCTATTTCTCTTCTTCTTTGAGTGCGAGCAGCAGCTAAGGTAAGACAATTTGTTTTAAAATTACTTACCGGTAGCGGGCAGCGGTGTTTTTTTTCTCTCTTTACAGAAAGAGCGGGAGCAGCAGGGGGAAGTGACGAAGACAGGAGGGGCAGCCGGGTAGGTTTTTTTTTCCCTTTAAAAGCGCGCAGGAGAAGAACCCGAGGCACTACAGAGGTAGTGTCTCCCACCCGCCCTCCTCCTCTAACCTAAATAATAAGACCCGTTGTGGTAAGTAGGTAAGTGCTGCATTTTGCTTGTTGTATTCTTTAGACCCAGTTTTTTTTTTATAAAAGATTACTTTCAGAGGGATGGCAGTGAAGGCAGTGCAATGTTCCTCTTGCAACATGTTTGAGGTGAGGGATGCCATGGACGTCCCTGCTGAAAACACTTGCAGGAAGTGCACCCATCTCCAGCTCCTCCAAGACCATGTTAGGGAACTGGA